>NC_134856.1:140079988-140279988 GCF_049852395.1 Peromyscus maniculatus bairdii | reverse complement strand
TGGATGGTACTATTTGATGTGCATGGTGCCGTGGTGGAGGCCAGGGGTCAATGTCAAGTATCTCTCTCTGGCACTTTTCAGAGAGAAAAGTTCACTCAGGTTCTTTTACTGAAGCTGATTTCTGAGTAACTAGACTGACTGACCCTCTGGGACCTTAAATTCCAACACTAGTTAATCATAAAGGTCTGGAGGTCTGTACAGACAGACAGGAAGTGACAGAGCTAGGCTGGAAGAGGAAGTGATGTAGCTGGGCGGAGAGAGGAAATGAGTTGGCAGAATAGAAAGGCATATAGGCGTGGGTATACAGGAAGTAGGTCTCTTTGGAAGCTGTGGAGTTGGTGAGGAAAGTGTGGTTCCTCCTTCTATTCTTTATGTCTCCAAACCAAGAAGTTTAGCAACAGACAGCAAAGTACCCTGGAGACAGAGAGAACTTGCTTTGTTTCAAATTGTTTAGGAGTAGTAGAACAGGACCTCACACTTCTCCTAATAGATAACAAAAGAAGAGGCCAAAGTCACCTGGGAGCGGGGCCAGGTTGTTTGCAAGAAAGAGACTTTTGGACCAGATGGGGTCTGATGAGATTAGTTGACTGGGCAGGTCTGTTGCTGTGTGGTCTCTGGTACGCGTGCTGAATGGGGATTTACTGAGATAACAGCAACCCAGGAGCTTTCACTGGAGTTATATGTAAAATTCTGTGCACCCAGGCTGCTTTTTGTCCCCCATGGGAGGAGAGTTCTAAGGGATGCATTTCTTTAAGGTTGGGCGACTTGGAGACTGAGCAGGAGAAAGCCCATGCTCATCTGGAGCTGATCTTGTCAAGTGCATTTTAGTGATGTATTTAGAACTTATTTGTCTTGTACTTCCATTCCTGCTTGGCATAATTCTCAAGAGATCTGGGACAGTGTTCATCCTGATGACTGTGTACCACGCTCCATGCATCAGCTGCCATGGAAGGAATGTTGGATATTCAGCTCTTCAGGAAAGTAGTGGGACTCAGGCATGCCAGGAATCCCTAGCTTGAGTTAGCCTCAGAAGAATCTTAGAGCCCAGATTGGACTCACAGTTAAAAGGGGGTATTTTGCTCTGGCTGAGCCAAGGATGGGGCTGTATCCCCAACATTGCAGGGGTTCCTTTCCTTCCTGCTCCCTCCTTGTGGCTTCCTCTGCCTGGCCCCTTGGCTTGTGACCAAGTTACCCATGGATGAGATCATCTTCTGCTAATAAACCTGCCTTGCTGTTGTGTAAGGCTTTCCAGTTACAACATGCCATCTTCTGCATTATCACCACAAAAAACGATGGCCTCCAAGCGTATTCTGAGACATACTGTGGCATGAAAGTGAGCCAAGGCCATAGGAACCTATAATAGTCTTATGGGAGAGGCCATCTTCTGGTGCCTGAGGCTGCAATTCCTGGCCTCAGAACCAGATTTCTTAGCACAAATACTGAGATGATTTTGATAGTTCAACAAAATAAAGGGTGCCCTGTAGCCACAGGGTCTGTCTCACATCCTCCATGGTCATGAGTCAGCCAAGCCTGTTCCTGTCAGGCTTCACTGATGAATGGCATGTGACTTCCTGAGCTCCCCGTATATCCCCTGCTCTCTCTTGCTTGCATCTTCAGAAGGAATGTGGGAATGCCATTCTGCCCGTCTGGACTCTCTACGGATTCCTCTGTGTGTGCACACCGTCACTGCTCTCCTCCTCTTCTGCTTAGGCTTCATCCCTAGCTTAGATGGAAGCCAGTGTCCTCGCTGAGTAAGGACGACGCTGCCTATGCTGCACATACCAGCATTCCGGAGCCAGACATTCAGCACAGTGTCAGCCCCTCATGCAGACATGCAGATTAGTTTAGTTTCAGATATGTACGAAACTAAGAGAGATTAGAGTGAACAACTCTTGCAGGACAAGCTTTTATGCTGAAAATGTCACTCATGGCTCTAAGGTAGGGAATTCTGTCAAAATCTTCTGTCCTCATCAGGGAGTGGGACCCCAAAGTTCCATAGCTTTCAAGTCCATAGATGCTTAGAAAAAGCCACGTGTGGTTGCTCAGACTGCAGGAGAGGCCTGAACCCATACATTCACAGGCAAGGAGCACATGCTTTAAAATCTCAGTCACAGAGGCTGGAAAGATGGCAGAGTGGTTAAAAGTGTGGCTTCCTTTGCAGATGACCTGAGTTCAGTTCCCAGCACCCACAGAGTGGCTCACAACCAACCATAACACAGTTCCAGGGCAGCTGATGCCCTCTTCTGTCCTCTGCTGGCACCAGGTAAGAATGTGGTGCACATACACACGTGTAGGCAAAACACTCACACTGTACACATGAAATAAGTAAGTCTAAGAGAACGATAAAAGCTCGCTCACCTGCGGGGTTCTGTTGAACATTCACTGGCCCTTGCTCTCCAGCTGTGTTTGAACCTGTTCCTGTCTGACGGCAGACCTGCTGTGACCTTCACAACCACCACATCTGTGGGCCCTGTTTGCTCTGGAAAACTAGGACTGGAGAGTCTCTCAGTGAGAAGAGCATCTCCCCAGCACCTGGTGCTGTTCCCCTACCTCTCTCCAACTTCCCCAGAAGACTGAGATAATCTAGTATCCCCATGTACCCATTATGTTGATGGAGAAATTGAGGCTTCTGATGGTGAGGTGTAAAGAAATTCGAGTCCTCCTTGCCAACTTCCAAGTATAAATTTGTGTGGCCTCTTCAATGAGTCATATATAAAGTACTTTAACTAGGATGTTTCACCCATTTTGGTTTTTTCTTTGCTTTTATTTCCCCTATCGACTTCCCAACACCTTCCCTGTAGTACCTCCACTTCTGATTCCCCACATCCTTTTCTCCGTGAGTTCTCATTTTCCAAAGTCAGAGAGAACTGCAGAGGGAAAGGGATGGAAAGAAGGTTGGAGTGTAAACATATGGCCCTTTTTCTGACCTACTGTACTCGACATGGAAGCACAGAGGGAGAGGGATGGAAAGAAGGTTGGAGTGTAAACATATGGTCCTTTTTCTGACCTACTGTACTCGACGTGGAAGCACAGAGGGAGAGGGATGGAAAGAAGGTTGGAGTGTAGACATATGGTCCTTTTTCTACCTACTGTACCCGATGGGGAAGCACCCCAAGCCTTCCCTTCATTTAACTTGTTAGTCATAAACCAACTTTCTGATTCCCGAGGGAACCAATATTCCACGTTAGCTTTCTTTTAGCATAAAACCTCATTAAATTTGCACAGTAATTGGGAAAAAACGAACTAACAAACATCCCCAGTATTGAGATACAGGATCTTTATAAAGGCATCTGTGGAGAACTGGTGTGCTAAGCAAGTAATAACATGAACAAGGAGCACGTTTGACCTACTTTAAGAAACAAACATTTAAATAGCTGTGGTGTGTGAACAGTCTATGTGCTAACGCAGTACTTCCTGAACATCTGTCATTCATAGAGGAGGCTTGAAATGGTCATATCTTGAATTACACGGACTGCTTCATGAACACTTTCTCTCGTTTTTACTTAAACAAATACATACATATAACATCCCTGTGTGCAAGTGCACAAAGGAACTAGCTCTTTCTGACATGCCCACACATGTGTCATTGTGCTCTCACACATGGGTCCCTCCAACCAGCTTCCCTGAGGAACACACTAGAAGGGTTATCACTGTCCTGAGTTCATAGACCATTGAGAAGGATAAGCACTCTATTTCCCACTCAGGGGGGAGGGGTGGGCCTGAGAGGTTTGGAGTGGGAGGACTTGTTTGTCTCAGTGTGACACACACCTTAACCATTTGAATGGCTACAGGCACGCTCAGACTTTCCCAATATGGTTGCCCAAATAAGACCTGTGCAATACAATACCAATCAACATGCCAATGTAGATGAGGAAATTTCACAAAGTGAAATTTCTTACTCTAATATGAAGAGCCACAGATAATCAATGCTGCTGAGAGAGGGAGAGACAGACAGAGAGAGAGACAGAGAGACAGAGACAGAGAGACAGAGACAGAGAGAGAATATCAACTTTCTTCAGGGACAAGGAGCCCTAATAGGTTATCCAATCTCAAAAAGTCAGCCCTAAACATGTGTACATAAGAGCAACACTAAATAGGCTCAGTAGGTTTTGTTTGTTTTCTGTGTGTCACAGTAATAATTATGGAAGAAGAGGTCATGAACTCGAGAGGGACAGGTGAGAGTGATAAAAATATAATACTCATGTATAAAAATCTCAAAAGAGTTAAAATGAAGAAAAGACATGCTGCTGTAGAATCAACTACAAGGAGAGCTGAGACTTAGCTCTGCAACCTTCTTTGGCTCTTTCCCCCCTCACAGTTTAGGGTGACAGACACCTCTTTTGGCCTGCAACAAGCAAAATGCTGCCAGAATGTCTTGATTCAATGCAGTTTCTAATTCCCTCTGTGAACATTTACAAAAGAGATACTTGGTGCAGGAGGGTCACAATCCTCATATGTCTTAACCTTCACTGTAGAACACAGGCAACTAGGGGATGTGAGGGCCTGTGCAGAGGTCTGTGAAAAGCTGGTGTCAATTTGCAGAAAGCTCCAAGGAATCTTCTTGAAACACACAAAGTTGGGGCACACATTTAAGAATGGGAAGTTATTAAACCACAATGTTGTCATCCCATGTGTTTGGCAACTCAACTGAGGACTGTGCTACAAAAATGATCCCTAAAACAAAGAGCCACTGTCTGTAAACATGTATAAATCCTACCATTGGAAGGACCAAGATGCTTTGAAAATACAGGGAAACAGGGGCAGCCTCTTTAGAGACAGAGTTGGAATGACATACCTCATGGCTGGCAAGAGATGACCCTGGAGAAAAATCTCAGCGGATGGGCTCTTGGAAGTTGAGTGACTATGAGACAAGCCCCTCACCATCATCATTTGTCACCTGTGTATCCCAGGGATGGGGACATGGGCATGCTGACCTGCATCTAGAGAAATAGTCCATACAGCATACACGGACCCTTCCTATCTCCAAATATCTGCAGGGACTTTCCGGTAGGAAAAGAGTCAGAAAGATGCTATTTGCTTTGTCCTTACTCAGTCTCAAGTACACCCTCCACAAGGCATTGCACAGAGAAACAGTTGTCTGCTAGTTCATGGTGGAGGACCTGACAGAACAGCACAGCACAGTCTGGCTAGGCAGTCTCTGAGAACAGGACCAGCAGGCTGAGTATTTCAGGAAGACTTTACCGGGGTGGAACGGTGATCAGAACCATGTACTAGGACAGGCACATGGATGCAAGGTTTGAATGAAGAATCTCATTGTCTCTATCCCGCAAGGACACCATGCAGTCCCCAGACAGGGCTTGATCTCTTACATTTGTCAGTTAGCTGCATCTCTGTGTTCTTGCTGATGTGGGGTATCTCTGATCAGTGTGCTGTCTGAGAACATATGTGCATTTCCTCTAAGTAGAATCTCAAGACATCAAACTGTACCAACAAGAAAAGAATCTGTCACCAGCTATGCTCAACAAGTATTTATGAAAGAAACTGGGTCTCATCCTTTCCTCTCTTCCTTCCTTATTTCTTCTCACTGTTTGGTCTTAGGAGTTATCCTTATTGGTAAAAGACCATTTCCCTCATGCTCTGTGTCTTCTGCCAGTAAGGCCCAAGTCAATGTTTACAGCTTATATTTAACCTTTTATTTCATGGTTAAAAAGCGAGTGAAGTAAATACATTGTGCCTAGAAGACTAAAGAATTGATGGATGGCTCATTTTTGTGAACTCTGCAATCTTATATCCCTTAGTTCCTTTGAAGGAAAACTCAGAGCTAAAGAAGGAACTTCCAAGATGTCAGCTTGCCCTTGCTGGAGGATATTTTCCTGTATGCTGTGAATATGTGTGGCTCCCATTGGATAATAAATAAGGCTGCATTGGCCTATGGCAGGGCAGGATAAGGTTAGACAGGACATTCAAACTGAAGACAGAAGGAAGAAGAGTGGAATTGAGAGACGTGAGCTGCTGCCGAAGGAGCAACAAGATGCCAGCAGACCGATAATACCACGGCCACATGGCAACATATAGATT
This sequence comes from Peromyscus maniculatus bairdii, assembly GCF_049852395.1. Lineage (NCBI taxonomy): Eukaryota > Metazoa > Chordata > Mammalia > Rodentia > Cricetidae > Peromyscus > Peromyscus maniculatus. The sequence goes on along the minus strand of NC_134856.1, from coordinate 140,273,949 downwards.
AATAGAAATGGGTTGAGTTAAGTTATAAGAGCTAGCTAACAAGAAGCCTGAGCCATAGGCCATACAATTTGCAATTAATATTAAGCCTCTGAGTGATTATTTTATAAGCGGCTATGGGAACAAGGGCTGGGTGGGACTGGAGAAACTTCTGACTACTTCCAGCTACACGCCTTTGCCTCTCCTGCATGTTCAGATGCTCTCTCACAGGTGGAAGGAAACCAGAGCACCACTGACTAAGCCAAAGGTCTGAAACACAGATGTATTGCAATAATATTTAAGTACAAATTTATGTGATTTATGTAGTTCTAAGGTATCTTTAGTGAAAGATTTATAAATCAGGTTATAGAAACTAAGGTAGGATGCTGGAGAGAGGGCTTAGTAGTTAAGAGTGCACATTGCTCTTGCAGAGAACATAAGTTTAGTTCCCAGTACTCATGCATGCTGCTCCTGTAACTCTAGCTCCATGGTTTCCGGATGTGTTTGTGTGCATGCCCATGTATACACATACATGTACACACATAGCATTTATTCACACAGATACACATGCATACAAATAAAATAATAAAAATAAGTTTGAAGCAAAGCCTAACTACAAAAAAGGCTTTGACTCAAAAGATATTGATAAAGGAAATTAAACAGTTAAACTCATGGGACCAAAGAGTGTTGGTATACCTGGAAAATTAGTATGGCTTAAGGGATCAGAAGCAGGTCCCTCCTCCCATGTCTATTCTGCTCAACTGTCTGTGGAAGACAGTGGGCCACCCTCAAGCGGCAGTGTGTCACCCACTGGCCCTTTCCTCACACCACATACTCTCTTCTCTTGGGGATCAGCGTAGCCTAGTTCAGGCCCACGGCACCATTTTTATGGACTCCCAGACTAACAGACTGGAAGTTGTGCATTTCACCTAGGATGGGAAGTAGGCCTGTGCTTTGTCATGTGCAGCTGTAAGTGGCTTCCAACAGTATGGTAGTACCCAGCACCTTGGGAGCAATGCCTGGACTTAGAAGGAGATACAATAAGCATGCCTACCCGAGATGTTGGCTCCAGAAACAGTCTAATAGAAATAGATCTCTTCTAGAACTCATCCCTGAGAAAAGCCCAACCTGGGCATTGATCCACTTGAGAATATGTATAAAAGAAGGGAATTGGAGAGAGATAAAGGTTTTCCTAAGACGGGTTCCAAACAATGTAGGGATTTTTTAACAAGAGTGGGAGAAGGCATAGAGACAGATGAAGTCAGGTGTGCCTGGGCCTCAGGCTGAGTTCTCACTGTGATTAGAGGAGACAACAGGGGTGTGGTGCTGGGTCACAGACAGCATCTTGTCCTGAAGTGTTGCTGCATGCCACTCCCATGCCAGTAACAGCTACAGATTCTTGGATATGGAAGAGAGCAGAGATGGTCCCCAAGACAGAGCAGAGGGTTGACTCATCAGCCACTCTCACAAACTTTTCCATCTCAAGCAGCCAAGTCATTCTCTCTTAATTGTAAACATCAGACAGGCAGGTGTGCTTTTGAGATGATAATCCAAAAAACAAAACCACCCCAGAGCATATGCAAGGAGATGTAGACATTATTACATGATGGACAACATGTCAGCAACAAAGCCAGCTGAATGGGGTGTGTGTGTGTGTGTCATCATTTAGTCTTAGTGAAAGGCACTATTTCAGAGTTCAGAAATCCATCGAGAGCACATCTGAACACCAAGATAGGATACCTAATTTATTTAAGGTGTCATTTTTGTCTTATTCTGTACATAAAATGACACACATGCATTCTTGTGTATTTAGGAATGTGTTGAGAGAATGCTATTTCTGTGGAATCCTGACCCTTTAAGTATGGCTTCTGTTTCTTGTGAGTTATAAGAAAATAACTCTTTTGAAACTCTCTAAGTTGCCATCGTGTTAGTTAGGGTTACTATTGCTGTGATAAAACATCATGATCAAAACCAATAATGGTTTATTTGCCTTACACTTTCACATCACTGTTCATCACAGAAGGAAGTCAGGACAGGAACTCAAACAGGGCAGGAACCTGGAGACGGGAGCTGATGCAGAGGCCATGGAGGGGAGCTGCTTACTGGCTTGCTCCTCATGGCTTTCTTATCCTCCTTTCTTACAGACTCCAGGACCACCAGCCCAGGGATGGCTCCACCCACATCAATCGCTTTTTAAGAAAATTCCCCACAGGCTTGCCTATAGCCTGATCATATTGACGCATTTTCTCAACTGAGGTCCCCTACTCTTTGGCGACTCTAGCTTATGTCAGTCAACGTTGACATAAAATAGCCAGGACAGCTGACCCCTTGCCAGCTTGACACACAAGTGCATCACTGTTAAGCCACAACCTTTGCTTTTTTGTTCATCTCCAAGACTATATATTAATAAAAATAAATAACGAGCCAAGATACATGAGCTGATAGTGCCACTCAGATTGCCACCTGTAACCCTAGTTTTAGAGGCACTGAGAGTGGAAATGTGAGTGTGTCACCATGGCTTTTTTGAGAATGATCCACAATCTTGCTAAGGTAAACTGCTCAAACAAACACTCAGACCAGTCTACTCTCCTGGCCTTCCCAAGCTCTTTCTCTGGGTGAAGCCCATGAGAATGGCTCATCACTGTCTTTGAACATCTCTGATGGCTCTGCTCATGTCTGTGTTCGGGTTCCTGTAGATAACGGAAGTATAGAAACTCGACCATGTGCAATTAGAAAGAGCACTGGAAATTCAGGGCTCCAAGCTTAGATGACATGTGTATTTCATACCTGACAAATTACTTCACTTCTTTGGATCTGGGGAGATTTAACTTTAGAACAAAGAGGTGAGAGGGTTCTGAGATTTCCTCTAAATCTTAGTCGAGGAAAAAGAGCTTTAGAATGAATTTTTTATAGTACCCTTTCCATCTTGGTGGATATATGTAGAAGGTGTTTCTCTAACACTGCTATTCCCACCACCCTTCTGAGACACCAAACATTACCTCTGTTCTTCACTGTTGCTAGAACAAACCTCTGTATTATCTATTTCTATATATTCCTCCCTCAGAAATAAACCCTATTCTGGATATAGTGTTCATTCTTCTCTGGGTTTCTTTATATTTCAATTACACATATTTTAATCCCAGAACAATATATTATACATTTTGAGGACGTTGTAGATTGATTGAGAAATGTTGCCATGGGCTCTTGGATTTGATCAATCCCTGATTGATGAGGCTGTTTGGGAAAGTTTTAGGACTTCTAGAACATGGAGCTTGGCTGAAGGAAGTACATCACTGTGAGGAGGGAACTGTGAGTGGTTATAGCTACACCTCACATCTAGTTCTGCCTCTTGGCTTCCTCTGTGGGGTTGGGATGTGACCTCTCAGGTTCCTGCTCCGAGTTCCCTGCTGCCATAACTCCTCCATTATTATGTACTCTCTCTCTCTGGACCCAAACAAGCCTTTATTTCTCTAAGTGGTTTATCAAAAAGTCACAAATATAGAATGCTTTTAGTTTTTATATATATAATTAAAATATATAATTATAATTAAATATAATAATATATAATGAAAATTCTTGTCTATGTACATTATTTTCAAATGACAGCTTTGTACAAAAGTATCTATAATATAATCATTTATACTGGACAATACAGTTCCTTAATACTTTCATAACATATAACATTAAATATATTAATCCTCTAGGTACTTAATTTTTATGTTGTTTTCTATTATGTGATAAACACTTTTGTACATGTAGATGCTAGAGTTGGATCTGAAATGTTTCTAAAAGGCTCATTATGTGTTAGAAGTGTGTTCTCTAGCCTACTGTGAGGTGGTGGAACATTTGAAAAGTGGACTTAATAAGAGGTTTCAGGGCACTAGAGGTGTGTCCTAGAAGGGAATTTTGAGACACCAGCCTCTGTCTTTTTCTCTCTTCTGGTTCTGGCCCTGAAATGAAAGGATTTGCTCTGTCACATTCTGCCATCATAAAGCACCACACTTCAAAACCCCCTTTCCTTTAGAAATTGACTTCTCTGAGATGTTTATAACAACAACAGAATGTTGACTAACAAATTGATTGAAAATGTGTATATCTGAATGGAATGTATGAGTCTCAGTGTACACATGTGTGTTCAACTTCTGCACAAAACTTCCACCCCAAATTTGTCTCTATTTATGTCCATTTCTACCAGAAAGGTGTGGGATACATGAAATGAAAAGCAGATGCCTTGGTAAGGCTTTCTGTGGGTATGTTGTAGGAAAGCAGGCTTTGTCTATAGAGTAACCTTGATGGGAAATGGGAAATGATTAATTTGACTAGTTTATTCTACAAATACACTTGAGCCCATACTGTATATCTGCACTGTGGAAAGTACCAAGGATCAAACAGTGTGCCACTCTGACTCATTAAGAAAATCACCCAAGCCTCTAGAAATGTGTCCTTTGTGCAGGGAATTTACCTCCCCTTATTTTCACCAAATTGTTACAATAAACAAGGTAATTAAGATTCAGAAAGAACATACCTGTAAGGGTCAGATGGGAGCAGATATGATGCCACACACCACGCCATTCCCTGTTTAGAGCCTCTCCTCTAACTCGGATCATCTCTTCACGGGCAGAGGCTGCTCTGTGCTGGAAGCACACCGGGATCCAGGGTGACCGACGCATGCACAGCCACGTGGCTGCCTTTCAGATGAGAAACTGCAACTCCCCAAAGAGGAAGTGGTTGTTCATTGATTTCATATCTGGAAATACTTGGAAACTCTTGGAAAGAGTTCTTATGACTTCTCCCCCACTTTATTTTTGTATCTTTCAGGTGAATCGTCTTTGATTATGGATTGCAGGAGGATGTTTGGGTTACAATCTCTGAGAAACAATACATACTTCTACCCCAGAGATACATAACCATGCAGGTGTTGCCTAATACTGGGCACTGAAGAACTGGAATCTTGAGGGGTTTCCCCATCACAATGTCTTCAAAGTATTTTCTCTCCGTCAGCTCCATATTCTTATCCCAAAAGGAAAATTTTAGTACTTGGAATACGTAATTTGCTTTCCCCCCTCAGCAAGGTGTACAATTAATTCCTTATGTTCTCAAATAAAATGGTGGAGCAGAAAGTATCTCTGGGCTTCCCTAGAGCTTCCAGAGCCTAAGAAGCATGTTTATCTTTTCATTTGCAAAACAATCACTGCACACCCCTGCCTGTAAGAGAATGAATAGCTGGAGTTTCCTTCCATTGTTTGTCCCAAGTGAATGTAAGTCATCAAGCCATCTGGTCGACCTTCTGTAGTCATTTTCTATATCTATGAGTAAACTATAATAAAGAGCTAGCCACAAAAATAAGGATCTTGGAATAAGCTTAAGTGTTAAGATATGTAATTTATTACAAATGATAGGTGGGAAAGGGTATACAGCCTCCCTGCCACCCCCTCTGCAGTCCACCTGTGTTTCTGCCATCTGAAATTCTGCCAGAGCTTGGACTTGACTCCATGTGGTGACATATGCATCTTATACCTGCACATTCGGGGTGGTGGTGGTGGTGGTGGTGGTGGTGGTGGTGGTGGTGGTGGTGAGACAAAGATGAAGACACATTTTTGGGATTTGCTCATATCAGAAAGCAAGCCTCTACCTCTCAGAGGCCAAGAAACTTCCTCAGAGCATAATGTTGGACAAGTAGCTGGAATTCAAGACTCAGGGCTGCATTGTGCTGAGTTTCTGTTTCTACTACTTCCTTATTGTGGAAACCTAAGCTGATCCTTGAGGTTGACCCTGAGTTCTGTAGTTTTTTAAATAAAAGTCAATTTTACCAGCTGCCCAGACATATGACATGAAGGAACTGTAGATCTTTCTTAGACCTCACCTGGCTTAGTGAAAGAAGAAGTAAGTTAAATTAATTAATGACTGTGATAGACACAGTTATATGTTGTCCAAGGACCCCTTTACTGAAAGAATCCCTCCACTTTCTGAGAACATGATGGGCAAAACTCAGCAGCACCTTTGAGTGGTCTTTGTCTGATGCCACTCATGCAGACAGCTCACCTCCTTGGCTGGCGCACTTGGATAATCACCTGTGGACGTATCATATTAGTATGACAGTAATAGCAATATAAGAGCTTGATGGCATCAAAGCTCTGCAGGGTATAGTGAGTCTATGGGGCTACAGGGCTCTCCCTTTTGACTATATTACTTCTTCATCTTCTCTTTCCAAGATGTTGACCTAAAATTCTATCCCCAAAGCATCCTTCATGCTAATCTCTATCACAGCTGGTACCAAGAATGATCTGGAAAAGCAGGTGCTATTCTAAATATCTGCAACTGTCAAGCTGACACAGCCTGGAGTCCCCTGAGAAGGAAGTTGGACTGTGGGCTGTCTGTGGGGGTTTGTCTTTATTATTAATTGCTGTAGGAGGGCTTAGCCCGCTGTGGGCAGTAGTCTTGGGCTGGATAAAAAAGCTACCTAAACATGAGCCTGTGAGCCACCCACAAGCAGCATTCCTCCTTGACTTATGCTCTGAGTTCCTGTCCTGACTTCCTTCACTGATGGACTGTGGCCTAGAAGTGTAAAGCCAAATAAACCTCCTCCTCCCTTTAGTTGCTTTTGGCTGAGATGAAGCCAGAAGAGGTACTGAAAGGGAGCCTGAGCTGGGTCATTCTCTTTTTCATTGATAATAAAGATCATAACTAGTGATAGCAGGTGTTTGTGTAACTCTTGGCACATGGCAACTAAAAAACTGTTCAAAAATTCACTGGCAAATTTGGGCAGCATTATCTGGTAATGTCTGTAAGGATTCATACAAACTTGATAAAAGCGTTAACTATGAGATGATGCATCTTGTTGGCTATTGCTAAGCTAAGGCTCTGGGAAAAGATAAGAAGCCAAGAAAGATCATCAATTTCAAATTGAATGCTTAATGTGTGAACAATAGCACTTCCTTAATGCTTTATAAAGAGATCCTGTGTCCTGGGGAGGGGGAGGGGACAGGAATCTGAGAAGCACACCCAGGTCTTATTCTGCAGAGCAACCCAGTTCCAAACTGTAAACCCCTACTGGGCATTGGAGAACTAATGTTAGTGTTGTGTTTCCTCTCAAAGCCAAGAGTGGAAAAGATGCTAAGAGAATGAGGCTTCAGACAGCAGTGAGATGAAGCTAAGTGGATATAGGGGACAGGTCCTTACCTGTAGCAAATTAAAGACACATGTAGCAGCACATGGCATGCTCATGGGAAAAGACAGCTGGAGAAGCGACAGGGCTGCTATTCAAATTACACGATTAAAATGTCAAAGATGAAGCAAAGGAATGAAACCCCACCACAAGTCATGATCTATTGGATTTTTGGAGCAAATTACCATGGGCCAAGCTACCCTCATAGGAAGAGATTGTACAGAATGTGAATATATGTCACCCTGAGATCTACCAGCCTTTTGAAGGATGTTCCATATCAAACCAACTGCAGTTATTTTATCCATGTACCTATATCACAGGATCATCTGAGAGTGATATAGGTACACACTACAGTGGTGTGAATGGGCCAATGTCAACAAAGGACATGTCAACGACTTCAAGGGGGATGGACTCCAAAGAATGCAAGAACAACAGAGGGAGGAGACAGTTGTTACCTCTGAGTGCTGAGAAAAATGTCCGCAGGAGAAATGAATGTGGAAAAGAAGCCATTTTAAGAGCAGATGGAGAGTGGGGCTGAACTCTGCAGGAAGGCAGCAAGGTTGACTGAAGCCAGAGACCAGGAGCGGGGAACAGGAGACCGCTGGGATAAAGATGAGACACCATCAAGCCGCTCTCCAGCAGGTTGGCTACTCCGAGATCCTTGAGTGGTGGGACCAAATGCAAAGCAAAATGACCTGTTCAAGCACTAGGAGACAAAAGTGCAGAGCAGGCAGCTAGAACAGAACTACTGAATGCTGAGAACTGTCATGGCAAGACACAGAGGCAAGAGCCTCACAACTTACAAAGTGAATGTTCTTTGATTTTAACTACTCTGTGGGTTGGAAATTGAACTCAGGGCCTTGTACAGGCCAGGCAAATGCTAAAACCTATTACTTACTATGCTAGTTAACATTTAATAAAATATATCAATAAAATAATACTCACTGTCATTTTATATAGTATTATAAATGATCCTCAGTTGCTATGCCACCTTGATCGACCACAAAATATTTATAACTCCCTTGTCTATAAGCACATAAAACTCAGCAACTTTATTCTCTGTGTTATAATGGAATGAGTTATCAGCTGCTCTTGGCAATGTAAAATCATAAATAATTTTCAATTTGAAGCATATTTCTGCTGACACAACTGTTAATGGAACTCTTAGGAGTATATTGTAGGCTGTGACAACATCAAGATCAATTTCTGACAAATTATTTTGAAATACAAATTTCTGTACATCTAGAGTAAGTTTTTAAATTATTTTCTGAAAAGATTTAACTCTTTACATAAAGCATTTTTGTTTGTCTTCGTTTAGTTTCAAGTATAAATTTACAAATGGCATTTTAATGCTTCCTCTGACACTTGCTGCAGTTTTGGGAGTTTATGCAGGAAACTGAAATGACTTCCTGGTTTGTGCATAATTCAGAATGACTACTATGTATTTTGTTGCTGCATTCTCAATGACAAGATGATATTCATTTAAAAACTTATTTTCTTGTTAATAATTGGTTTATTGGAAGGTTCATGCAAAATACCATTTTATTTCTTCAGAATGTAATCATATCATTTAAAAAATTTAGTTCTACTTTCAATATATATATATATATTTTTTTCTCCCAATCTTTCGGAATCCCAGAACCAAAGATTATAAATTCTTTAAAACTTGTAATGACCACCCAATACATTTTGCAATGCTAACGTGCATGCTTTTATTTACTGAAAAAGTGCACTATCTACATAGGACACTCCTGATCTCACTCTTCTGCCATAGGTAACATTTGTGCTGAGGAGAAAAGGACAGATTCTAGGGACAGTGGCTCAGCTTGCCTCTTGCCCAGCAGGGGTTCTCACGTGGCTTCCTGCTTTGGCTCAGACCGTCCTCTAGGGGTCAGGCTCCATGCCTGCACCACCTAAGCCTGTAACCTGAAGTCCAGGCAACTGCTTAGCACTCTCACTACCCATTATCTGCTGTGTCTGCGGACCTGAGACCCCAGGCCCCGTATGCCTTTCTGTCTTGTCCTTCCCCCTATTCTCAGGCACCCTCTATCATCTCACTGGACGTGTAGACACAAGGGCAGAGATACAAGACTGTAACATTGTTAAGAATTTCAAGACCAAATCAACAAAGCCTTAAGTCCTTCACAGGACCGTTTCTGCACCAGAATGTCATGAGGCCCGTGGGAAAGGGAGCTTCAGTGGGCACTGTGCACTGCTTGTTCTCCGTCATCAGTTACAGGCAGGGCAGGCACACCGGGAGCATAAGCAGGGGCACCGGGAGCATTTCCTTTTCAACAGCTCTCCACTGACAAAGCTAAACATAATGCTATGTGACAGGGGGCTGGGGGGTGGTTTATATGGCCCAGCTTTCATGTCATGCATAGGATAAACAGTTGATTTAGAAATTAAGTGCCACCCTAATTCACTTTGGATGTGAATGGAGTCTGTAAGACTAAAGACCAAAAAAATTGTTTACAAGGACTGTACTCTGGTTCATGCCAATGCTTCCCAGGAGGAGGTGGCTACACATGTGTGCTAGATCTGAACAATCAGGTAGATGGAGGATTGCCACATATCCCCCTGGTTTAGTGAGAAGTTTTAGGAAAGTAAGAGAAAGGAGGAGAAGAATAGGAGATGTTCCAAGTGGTAACAGATTGGAGTTGGAGACATCAGCCTTAACTCATGTTTGGCTTAATATAGAAGCAGATGGATATATACAAAGATATTTATAAATGTATGAGTGTGTGCGCATGCGCGTGTCCATGTGAGTGTGTGTCCTTGATCTGTCAAGTAAGAGAACCTACACCACAAATGTATTCATACTTAACCTTGACGTTGTTTCTAATGCTGTTCTCCAATAACAGGAGTCGAGGCTTCTTGGAGAAATGGACAGGAAGTAGAAAAGAGCCCAGGACATCTGTGGAGACTGAAACACAAAATATTCTCAAATAAATGAACAGAATGCCACACGCTGGAGAGATCCGTGATGACAGGTGTAAACCAGGACGGTGTAACAGAGAAAATGCCCCTCCTATCATTGGGGAAAAAGCATTATCATCCATTTTTTAGGTGCTGCTCCTCTTTACTCATACTTAGCCGCACCATAGGGTAGGTTGTAAGAAAGAACACTTCACAGCAATTTTCTGGAGAGCTGCAGTTTTATAACATTAACTTTCTCTAGCAAATCCACCCATGATCTTGGCCCCTTAATCACATAGCAACTCAAGTTCCACTCTGATGTAAACACTTCATTTCTGGTTGTAGAATTGTTTTCTTTTAATTAAATGAAGGGGGGAGGTGTCGTTATTTTCAACTCTGCACAAATTACTGCACAGTAGAAACTGAATAATGTATTGTAAGTAGTACTTACTCTATTTATTAGACAGTCTATTGATGCATGTTGGTCTTGTTCTATTTTAGAGGTACTGCCATGGTAACCGGGCTCCTTACAAAGGCCTGTCAGAGCAGAACTTGAACATACGGAACTTCAGATAACTGACAAATTAGAGAGCTAGCCTCAGATACAACAATTTAAGGGGCAGTGCTTTACACTGCATTAAATTTCTCCATGAAGTTGCAAAGCCCTGAGAGGCAGCTCCTGGGATCAGCTGGGCATAGCTGGTCCTCATCAAAGCGGTAGAAGAGAACCTCTCTATGCCCTCTCAGCTCCTGGTCCACATTTGTGGCTCTGCCTCTTGTGCCATTTTGGCCTTTGGGTCAAGATCACAGCTTTAGGTAGAAAGAACAAGCTGGTTTTCAGCTTTCAGAGAGCCAGAGTGACTCTGGATGACTGGTTTCAAGTCCACAAATGGGAGAGCTCTTCCCAGCTTTGTCCTAACCTGGCCGAGTAGCTTCTCTGCACAGGGACTCTCTCTCATGGGAGGACTTGGGTGCTCTTGAGTACTTTGAGCCCTCAGCTGGTCCCCTTGAAGCTGTTGCAGCAGGAGAAGCAGAGAACAGTGTAAGTAACCACCTCCTCAGCAGCACTAATAGACTCTAGTGGTCCCTATGACAAAAGAGCTTCTGAGATGTGCTGACATTGTGTAGTTAATGTCTATAAAGACCCAGAGCCTTAGAAGGAAGCCAAAAAGAGGAAAAACCATCTCTCATAAGAGTTCCTTTGGGTTTTGCTTTAAAAAGCCTCATTGCTTCCACTTGATTTCTCAGGTGTGGAGAGTAATTAGTTAGCACAGAGGTGGTCAGGGTCCCTCCGCCATCTTCACCTTCCTCCCACCTCTGTTCTTGAAATCTTTGAACCTGTCAGCCCTGGCTTCCCTTCATCCGTAATTCAATGCCCAGGAGGGCAAAGGAGATCAAATGTCATTGAGGCTGTGAGCTCCACCAAATTTTCTGCACTTCAGGGATAGGTAAAAATTGTTCTCATTCCCTAGGCCAGTTGTACCCATTGTTTAAGTCTTCCCTTGAAGCAAAATGGTCGTGAACTCTCAGGAGCCGCCTCCTGTGAAGGACTAGTAAGGAGCTGTCTGGCTAAGCTCCATGTGGGAAGCCAAGGGACCCAGAGGGAAGGCTGTTGGGGAGGGTACTTGCAAAGGTCCTGGTCCAAGGACGAGAATACAAGGACCCTGAAGGCTGAAAGAGAGCATGGAGGATTCCCCTGCTTCTCATTTGGATGGCCTGTGGTTTAGTGGGGTGGAGTCCGAAGGTTGCTGAGGGTCCAGCTTCTGTCTTTAGCCCTGCCCTCTCACCCCGGCACTAAAGAGGCGGCTATAAACTCACAGCAGCCTCAGTGCCTCCTCCCGATTCCCTCTCTGAAGTGCGCCATCCCACCTCCTAGCCCTTGCAGCCCCACAGCATTCCAATCCTTGCCATTCCTGTTTGCTCCCTTTTATCTCTGTCTTTGACAAGAGGGGCGGAGCCCTGCGAACGCGACAACACCCATGGAGTCTGGGTTTCAGCAGGCGCAACCCTCCATGGTTTTGCCACCCCCTTTGATTTTCTCTCATTGATAATGGCAGTCAAACATCTCTCCCTAATCCCACTTCTATACCCCCGCCCCCCAAACCGTGCCTTCACCACAAGCCGTAGAAACACCGCCTTCCCATTGCACAGCCTTCTGTTGTGGGATCCTGAGTATTTCCAGTTAGTCAGCCAACATGCCCGCTCTCACTTGCCTCCCTCACTTAATCAATTCTGACTTGAGGCTGTCAAATATTCCTCCTCGCCAGTGACGCAAGCTGGGGGGTGGGGTGAGCTGAAGACGGTGGGAGGCGGGGGACAGCAGGTGTGGAGCTGTGCTGGGGAGGCTGTTGAGGACAAAAGGCAAAGGTAGCCGTCCAGTGACTGCCGTCTTCCACACATCCCACCTCAGAGGGGAGAGTTCATAACTTGGAAAACAATAGAAATAAAAAAAGAAATTCTTGAATGTTCACATTTGGGGCGAGGATGTATTTTGTCAAGAGAACAGGGTGAAGAAGAGGAAAACGGCCTGACAGTACACGAGTGGAGGAAGACCAGGAGAAGGTTCTGTATTTTTAGGGGTGACAGAACACTTCCGGCCTTTGGAGGCTTGATATGTTAATTATAGGACCTGTGGATGTCAGCAGAAATCTTTTAAAAGAGTAACTTGAGTGCCTAAAATCCCCAGAGACTACAGAGACCGTTTTAGAAATGGCAGTCAAAGACAACAAAAGTGAAATGCGCAAGTGCTTTCTACGCACAGTGGTGCCGGGCAACCAGCTCCTGGTGCAGCCTCCCCCTACCGCTGTTGCTAGGAGACCAAAGGGCTACACTTCCATCATCTCCATACTTGCTAGGAGATTGAGTAATTGGTGTCTGGATGTGAGTGTACTGTTCCAAAAATATCTCTTTAAAAAGACGAGAGAGACGCAGAGCCAATAGGTAGGAGGACAGAGGGTGGAGTGGACTGTGTCCCTTAAAGGGCACAGGGTTCTGAGGGCCACACCTGATGCTGAGGGGGTGGGGACCCACTTTAGGTAGAAGCAGGAAGTTGTTTGCAGCTTTCCTAGATTCGTTGTCAATCTCTGTCTTGTTATCTAGAACCAATTTCCCAAGTGCAACCTAGAGATAGTTAGGAACCACTAAACTCTCGGAGGAGGGTGATGTAGTTGGTGATTTTGCTCTTACTATTAAGAACAGTAAGCATAAGAGAAATTTTAAATTTTATTCTGTGTATTTTAAAGTATAAATCCACTATACTGCTTAATATCAGATGCTGAACCCTCTTTTGTGGGAGAAGAAAGAAACTATAAAGCAATACGTTCATTTGGACATATACACATGTATTCACACACATATATCACACACACAGCACATATACACCCACATACCCACCACCACCCCTGCCTGCCCCCCCACCCCAGGACCAGCAGAGTTTGCTCCTGGGGCTTACAGCTGCAGGGTATTTGGAGTGAGGAAATCCTAGGGTGATGCTAAATTCTACTTCTAGAAGTTACTTAACTCTTCATGACCCAGACACATGATTGGTGTTTCTCTTTGGTTATGCCTCAGTTTCTTCATGTGAAGCACAAGGCTCGCCTGGTAACTCCACGCCACGCTCCACATTTTCATATTTTGGACTTGATGTCTAGTCTACCTTTCCCCCATATCTAAGGGACAATACAATACTATATCATTTCTTTGTGGATGTATCCACTTTTCTTTTCTAGTTAATAAGGAAAAAAATCCAATTGGTGGCTACATTTTACCTGTTTTTAACTATCCACCTCAATGTTGATTGCAAGACATCTGAAGAATAGATTGGGAAGCAGAGAAAGGAACTTTGAATTTGTACTATTCTTCTTCCTGCTCACACTTGTCATCCAACATGTGAAATGTCCGGGAACCCAATCTGAATAACCGCTTTTCCCTCATCGAAAAAGGGAATCCAGGGAGGCATTTGGAACTTGTGAACTTTGTGCTGCAATGTGACACATGAAAACTGGGAATCTTATGCCTTTCCCAGGGGCCACAGGCTTCCACGTTCTGGAAATTTATCAAGAATTGGGAAACTCAGCTTCTGGCTCCAGGTCTGCACTGCAGGGTTCTGAAGTTCTGTGCCAAAAGGGAAAAGAGGGGGACCAGCAGCCTGGAGCCCTCAGGAGAACATTCAGAAGGAAAATGTCACAATACATGGAAATGCACTTTAAGGAAGAGTGCACAGAACGTACTGCGTTCTTTTCACTGTGTGCCTGAGAAATTTATTCATTTATTCAGCAAGCATTTTTTTTTAGGCTTTGCTGCTGCCAGCTCCTCCCCTCATTAGGTATTCATTCACATGGCCCAGACACATGGTCAATGTCCCCCGTCGTTCATCCGGGGAAAAATGACCCTTATTCCCTCACAGAACGACGTGCTCCATGCCTCCCTCCTCTAAATACTCCACATTCTCTGAGGTTAAACCTTTACACACTGTGAAGAATTCTCTCAAATCACTCCCACGAGTGTCTGTCTTATTTTGTTCTTGAACACTCCCAGTGACACAAACCTCAGACACTTTATTTCCTGTGATAATGAATGCCAGTGTCTAATCATCGTGCAAGCAGATGTTCCTTAGGAAAAACAAATAAAATTAAAGCTATCTTTAGGTTAGCAAATTCCCCACCTCCACCCTTGGCTGAGCAGGCAAACAAGCAAGACTTTCACCCTCTCCCTGTCATTCTCCTTGGAGATGGGGAGGCCAACTAGCCCATGGAACACCGAGGCTTCCTTATTTTACTTATTTTTCACAGTATGAAAGGAAAATTTTTACATGGACCTGGGTGGGGCTGTACAAACCTATTTGTTGTGTGGACACACTGATGTGTAAGAGAAGACATACCTCACTATTAACCTTTCTGATCCTTTAAACAGTTACTTTCCCTTTGTGCTAAAAATGAGGCAAGGCCTGGAGAAGAGGTGAGGAAAATGAGCTCTGTGACTGAGAGGAACCCGGGAGCTGTGGGCTGGGCATTGACTTCTCTCGGAGGGCCACAGGACTTGGCTGTTTTCCCTTTCTCCTGGGTATTTGGCAAGCTTTCCGGAGTTTTCAGTAGAGGGCTGGCTGTAGAGGGAGAGTACAAGGGAGCCATAAAGAAGTGCCAAGCAATGGTGAATAAGAGTTATTCTGTGCGCTCCCAGGAGGTCCCAGACCACTGGCAGTAGTTGGAGGAGGCAGCTGTTGCTTCAGCACCAGGAAGTCCTTGCTAAAGACACTGCAAGATGCAAAGGAACTGGGAGGTGGAGGGGAGAGCTGCTCAGATAAATTTCCCCTGCTTAGGGTCCTACCCCACTGAGAGGATGTCCACAGGACTGTCTTCTCCCATGGTGCAATCTTACAAACCTGTGATGTTGTCACAGATCCCAAAGACTTCCTCTGGTCCACATTCACCCTCTACCTCGTCGTCCTTGCATCTGAAAATTTGCCAATCCAGAGTCAGAAAGGCCACTATTTGTCTCATAAAACAGTAAGGTCCCCAGACTAAGGAAGCATTAAATAACTTTACAAATACTTTTTAAAAGTCAATTATAGAAAAGGCCCTCTTCAAGACATCATTACAAAGATGCCACAGAACTATTTTCATTTGAGCAAAAAATTTCTATTTCCATTTATTATGGATGGAGGGTCCTGTAAGGAATGTTTAATATTGTATATCTGGGGACAATAAGTTCTTTTAAAAGGGAAACAAGTATTGTATCTCAATTTATTTGAAAATAAAACTTAACCACTGTCATTCATGAACTTGTATCTGGATTCCCTGGGGTCTCCAAACTGAACCAGAAGGAAAATGACTCTGTGGACATGAGGACATTTGAAATCATTGGTGACGTTGTAGTCGATGGTTTCAAAGTGTGGCTTAGCACACTTGAATATGAAATGGAAACCAGTGTCTGCCACAGTTGATAAACTAGGAATCTGAGACTCAGCAGGCTGACTCTCTTAGGCCTGTGCCCTGTTTCTGGACACATAAGAATGCCATCACCCTCCCGTAACATCATCCTACTTTGCTTGGCTGGTGCTTCAAGCTCACCTACCCATCCATTAATGTGAAAATGTTGAGCAGGATTTATGAGTCAGAAGGTGTCCTAGACACTGAATTAAAATCATCAAAGTGTCTGCCTGCATGTAGCTTGCATTCTAGTTTACAGGAAACAGCCAGGAAAAAGTGATGAGTTAGACATACACTATTATTATGCAAATAAGGACAAATGCCCACCTTACACACAGCACACGTGCTGCAGTGAGAACAGACAAGCATGATTCGGGGGAGCACATAGGTTCCCCCTGCTACCCAGGGGTTTGTACATAGTCCCCGGGGAAGAACTGAAGAAGGACCCTGACCAGAGGCAGAGCTGTGCTCTCATCTGCCGGTCCTGGTCTGCACTAGAGTTCTATACCCAGTTGCTTCCGAGATGGCTGGGATTGTGAAGCCAAGCCTTACCATTTCCCAGCATGATGTTTCTCAGCCTCAGCTGAAAATTAAAAACACCCGAAGATCCTGAAAAAAAAAAAAAAAAGTCTGTATCCACTGGCCCACTGCAGGCTCACAGAAACCAGTTCTTTCACTATAATGTTCTGCCTTAAGCACCTTTCAAGATTCTGCAGTGGTTCTGATTCACAGGGAAAGCAGAGAAGAAATTTTCTAATATTCCTCTTGCCAGAAGAACAGACCTACCAATTAATAAAGCCAATGGACCACAGCAACGACCAGCCTGCCAAAACATTCTCCATGGTGCAACAGTGGTATTTGTATCTTGGGGGTAACCAACAGCTGTTGGACTTAAACTCTGCTCATCAGGAGCGAATTCATGTCTGGTATTGTGAACATAGCCAGCCACCTGTGCCTGGGGGTGGTGGTGGTGGTGGTGGGGTCTGGTATTGTGAACATAGCCAGCCACCTGTGCCTGGGGGTGGTGGTGGGGGTGGGGGGTCTGGTATTGTGAACATAGCCAGCCACCTGTGCCTGGGGCGGCAGGGGGTGGTGGGAGGGGCTCATGGATCCTAGAGGAGAACCTACTGCTGCCACTTTCCTAACGCAACATCGTTTCCAACTCCATTCCAAGCACTCATCCTTATTCCCTCAGGGAAGTGTAGCTCTTAATCCCTCGTCACAGAAGTGCCTTCTTTCTGGAGCAGATGGAGACCATCACAGAAGTGCATCTGACCGTGAGTGCCAACCCAACTGATATATCTGTAGTGCAACCTCTACACCCAAGGCTCAGGGGGCAGCATGACGGGTAGACAGACTGTAAACCTTCAGGACCAGGATGTGCGATTCTAGAACATCTTTTATATATGACTGGAAAGTTGCACCACAAACGCCCAACACCGTGAATGCCTAAAAAGATCTACACAATGACAATACCACTGGACATCACAGCATTGATGGGGGAAAGTTCACAGGGCCTCAACCTGAGATGAAGAATTACAGGCAATTAATCGCTGCTGAGAGAAGGAAAGGAGAACTGGTCTTCACCAGGGATAAGCCCTCTATTAGGATATCTAATCCCAAGTGGGCAGCCTAAAACATACATACATATACAAGGCATCACGAAATGGGCTTGGTGGGGGGGGGGTTGTCTTGTGGTGGTGGTGGTGGTGGTGGTGTGTGTGCGTGTATCACAATAATAATTAAAGAAGAGGTCATGAATTTGAGAAGGACTGGGCAACAGGAAGAATTGAAGCAAGGAGAGAGAGGAGTAGAAATGATGTAAATCCATTATTCATATATGAAATTCTCAAGAGAAAAAATAAAAAGTGAAATAAGAAGGAAAGGAAATGGTATTACAAAATTCTGAAGTTGAAAAATCAGATGAAACAAAAGACTGACTGGTCAGTAGAACCTGGGTGTTGAAATCACTCACTATAATTATACCTGGAGCTATCTGCTCCTTAATGTCCAGTAGTGTTTGTGTTATGAAATCTCATGTACTAACATTTGGTATATGTATATTTAGCTATTCTTGCTTTTTTCCTTCATTAGCTTGGTATATTGACTTCTATTCTTTAATTTTTGGTCAGTCGGTTTCTTTGCTTTCAAAGTTCATTTCTTAGACAACAAATATCCGGATCTTGTTTTCAATCCCATCAGTAAATCTGTGTCCATTGCTTCTTGTTGTAGATTTATTCTCATCTTTATTTATGTGTATGTATGTGTCTCCATGTCTGTATTCCATGTGTATGCTGGTACATGAGGAGGCCAGAAGAAGGTGTCGCAATCCCTAGATTTGAGCCACCTAATGTTGGTGCTGAGAACTGAACACGATTCTCTTCAAGATAATATGTGCTTTTAACCAATGAGCCACGCCTCGGGTCCTGGGTCTTTTAATTGGAGAATTACAGCATTTCTGGAAGGAATAGAATTAGGAAAATTCTTGGATAATAAATATATTGAAGGTGGGTGAGAGGATTACGTATGAGGTGAATGTAGTTCTAAAGGTTTTAAGAATGATGCCTTCTGACCTTGTAGACCACGGCAGGGAACTGTCATTTTAATCTATTTTGTTCTTTGTTGAGACAGGGTCTCCCTATGTAGCCTAGACTAGCCTCAAGTTAATGCTCCTTCTTCTCAGCTCTGAAAACTCTGGAATTACAGACATGTACCTCACTTGGCCTTCATTTTATTCTAAGTTCAGCATAAAGTCTCTCCAAAGAAGAAAAATGAGAATAGCAGAACTCAAAAAACATATTTTCTTAAATTCTTCTATAAAATTAAGAGAAAACATACATATTACAGGTCCAGGCTAAGAAAGCCAATATTTAAATAATAGAAGTTCCAGAAAATAGACAAACAAAATGCCTTTAAAAATCCCCAAACTACAACAAAATGTCAACAAATAGAAAGGGCTCATTGATGTATCCTCACAATAAATAACTACTGGGAAACTAATACTGTGTCGGGGGGTGGTCTTGTTCTTGTTGTGGTGGTGGTGGTGATGGTGGTGGTGGTGGTGGTGGTGGTGGTGGTGGTGGTGGTGGTGTGTGTGTGTGTGTATGTGTGTGTGTATCACAATGATAATTAAAGAAGAGGTCATGAATTTGAGGACGGGAGTCGTATCCATAAAACTTCACACTACTAAGGGTGAAGAGAAAGAAACTTCCAGAAGGAAGGAGAGCAGGGAGGGAGGGAGGGAGGGAGTAAAAGATGTGGTCACACAAGACTCTACTTTCCAGTAATCACACTGGAATCTCAAAGCCAATCCATTATTCTTTTAAAAATTCCAAGAAAATTCCCAACTTTGTAGTGTATATTCAGCCAAACTGCCAAGTAAGTTTGAGGGTTATTACTAGGATATTATACAGGCAAGAAAAATAATCATAGATTACAATATACTTGAGATATACAGCAACTAAACAAACTGTGTAAGAAATGAGGGCAGGGGTTAAGTGGTGTTTAATTTCCAAAGAAGTCAATAAGAGGAGGTCTGTTAATTTGTATAAAGGGCATATGTTGTTTTCCTCCTTGGTTTTGGAGTGTCATGGCTAACTCTGAAGATCAGAAACAGAACCACTATATGGACACCATTATTTTTACATGGAATGCAGAAGAATGGCTAAGCCCAACTGTCTAGTTCCCAGAGTGTAGCTCTCAGTGATGAATGTTCCCTAGGTCCTCTGGCGTTCCTTGTCATCATCCGATGTGAGTAGAGTCAGGGCTGGTCCTGGCAGAAGCCTACCATCACATCTGTTTTGATTTTGCATTCTACATAAGGTCCAGGAGAGAAAGTCCCTGGTCTACATGGGGGCATAATCTAGACAATAAGTCATGCTAATTTGAAGGGATTTTTTCTGACCTGTGTTTTCACTATGAAACTTCAACTGTAGATAGGAGGTAGGCAATGATAACCTTGGGCTCCATACAGTTCCAGCCAAGGGAAATAACTAACTAGAGATAGTATAGCAAAAGCTGTCCCTAAATCCCAATTCTAACATCACCCTGCCTCTTGCTTCATAACCCCATTGCTATATAGTTTCCTCTATCTATAGGCTCATCCTCCACCTGACTTACGGGTGAACAGCTATAGACACAAGCTCATAAAGCACAACTTCCCAGAAACTCTCTAGTCTCATTGGACCATGACTGTTGGCTTCATTTGTCTGCTCATAGGCCCATCCCTGCAGACTCAGGTCATTAAACTATTTCTCTAAGTCTTTGAGGACTCAGGAGCCTATATCCTGAGCTCTGAGTTAACATTGCTGCCTCTGACCCTAGCCGAATGGCTTCCTTATCCCAGCCAGACACTACATTTCTGTCTGTTGTCTGGAGCTGTGAGAATGCAAGGAATTAGTATATGAATCTTCCTGGTGTATAGTAAACACATAATTCATGGGTCAGTTTCTAACAATGGATCCTCTTGGCTAGTTATAAATTCTCACTGCTGGAGATCCTGTGTCTGTAGGCTGATACCTTAGCTCATAGGAATGACAGAGCATTGTGTGAGCTGAATATTAAATGCTGTGTTTAAGATATTAAGTGCTGAATATTAAGACTTGGTTTCCTGCCCATGATGCTATTGGGGTAGCATGACTTTAGGAGGTGGGCCAGGGTAGGGACATTAGATTCACTGGAGGTGCACACTGGAAGGGAATATTAAGTCCTGCGTAGCTGTTTCTTCCTCTGTCTGTCTCCCTTTCTCTCCCCTCCTCCTGTCTGGCCACCCCGAGGCAAACAGAACTGTGCCATAACCTCCTGCCACCACCAGTTCAAAGCCCCAGCGCCATGGGACCATGGACTGAAACCCTGAGGAAAAGTAAACTTTTCTTTGTATGTGGCTTATCTCAGATACTTTGACACAGTGACAGAAAGCTGATTGACATTTCCACAGTGGTCTTGGCAGACTCTATAGGCAGTCATTTTGAAATTATATAAATTAAATAAGTCAGTTATGAAGTTATAACCCAGCAAAGGAGACATATGATATAGGGAGGCAGAAATTGGTGTGATGTGATCAGTGAACACAAGAAAATCCCAAAGTCTGCAATAGTGAGGAACCTTTGAAGTACAACCTTGCCAACTCTCTCACCTACAGACTTCTGGCTCCTAATACTTTAAGTGAATAAATTTGTGTTATCTCAAAGCAGCTTATTTGTTGTGATCATTTGTTATACTACATCAGCCAAGAGAAACTGATACATACACCTAGCACCCTGTTCATGGAAATTATTCTTTCAAATAGGTAATGTAGCACGAATCCTAATTGGTCTTAATAAAGCCTAGAGCCAGATATGGGGGTAAATGCTGAACGATCAGAGAGAAAAATGAACAAGCCACAGCCACCTCTCACCTCACCAACTCCTCAGCCGAAAGAGAGTGAACTCCTTTCTCTCCCCATCCCCTGCCTTTTTCCCTCTCACAGCCCAGCCATCACTTCCTGTCTCCACCTCCCTAAAGTTGGGATTAAAGGTGTGAGATCCCAAGTGCTGGGATCAAAAGTGTGTGCCACCACTGCCTGGTTTTGTTTCTCTTTTAGATTGGATCAGTCTTATGTAGTCCAGGGTGGCCCTGAACTCACAGAGATCCATTTACCTCTGTCTCCCGAGTGCTGGGGTTAAAGGTGTGTGCCACCACTACCTGGCCTCTATGGCTAACTAGTGGCTTAGCTCCACATTTTGATCTCCAGGCCAGTTTTATTTGTTAAAGCACAAACAAAATATTACCACAGGTAATTTATGCTAAAAACCAATGTGCCTGTCATCGTGTGGTAAGTAGTCACAGTACTTCTGCAGTGAAGAAGTTAAGTATCCTAAGGGTGCATGGAAGGGTATTTGGAATAAGGAAGGTTAGATGGGATATACAGAGAAACAAGTGAAGGTTCCAGAACATTTGACTTTGGGTTTCAGGCTTCCATTGGTATCACTGTAACTGTAGCAATGATAGAGATATGAAATGTGGCGCAGCAGAGTTAGGACTTCTAGACTGTTGTGGATAATCAAGGCATTAGTGGTTATATTTTCTTCCTTAATCCACTTTCCTTGAGTGAGATATATAACCCTGTTTGAAATTTTGGACCTGATGCATCCCTGAACTTCCCAGTCTCTGCTCAGTTGCCGTAATTTGTTAACCTAAGGAAATATACACCCTCACCACTGGGGGGAGATGTGCAAGAGAAAACTGTTAAGGGCGATTGCTTTCGGGTGTACACAGCCAAACTGCATGTTTCTAGAGCCTATTCCAGGAGAGCTGTATGGATGCTTCTGGGCCTCCCAGAGCATGTAGCAGAAGAGGCCAGACACTGGTAAAGGTGACTATGAAGCCCTGGGAAACAGTTCCACCTCTGGCTCACCAGTTTCCCAGGGATAGCCCAGCTCTAGGCTGCTGCAACAAGTACTCAGGAGATTGTTTGTGCCTGCGCTCTTAGATGCTACAGGCTTGCCTTCCCCTCTGTCCCAACCAGCATAGTCGCCGCTAGCCTACCATGGCAGTTTAAATGTAAATTAATTGAAATTAAATACCATTTCATATTCTGTTCTACATCCACACTGGCCACAGTCAAAGACCTGCTAGCCACAAGTGACTGCAGGATACCAGACTGGATGGTGAAGACAGAAATGTCACATACTGTCACGGTGTGAAGTAATGGGCAACAGCACTCTAGGTATATACAATGTGACTTAAAAGTTCAGCTGTGAGATCAGAGAGTTTCTCCCTCTCAGAAGCCACTGGCTGTCACTGCTTTCAGGTAATGAACACTGTTGGTATCTCTGCACCCTTAACTGAAGACACATGCACTTAAAAATACTGTGCCATCCTTTGCAGATATCTTATACATCTTTAAAAAGTAAGCATTGTCACTCCTAGCCTCTCATGGAGGATGTTATTTATTGTAAGACATCGTTTTTTATTAAATACACTGTAGTACAAGAGACATTCCATGTCAGGTTGAGAGAAGCTGGTCACATGATTTACAAACAAACTTTTTTTTTAAACACTGTATTCAGGTGTCACTTTGAAATCAGCCAAGATGCAGTGAGTCTCAGTGAAGCACTGGACCTCAAAACAGATTGCAAAAACAAGTACAGGCCTGTAGAGATCGGCACAGAGACGTCACATTAAAAGGGAAATAAACCAACCAAAAGATAGAGTTCTAAATACCAGGTCACTGTTGAAGGGGCAATCTGTCTGCAGAGAGATGTTGAAATGAGTGTGTGTATGGCCTGTATATACAAACATCTGTCTGGTGCGTAAGCAAATGTAGGCGTCCATGTCTCTAGGCAGATTTGTAAGGGACGCAAGGAGAGAGATTTCGCCATAATATGTTCATTCCTTAAGGGAGTACAGATTTAAAATTCACATTTAATTCAAATACCTTGTATTGAAAATATTTCCAGCTGTTGTATACATTTTAAGCAACAGTAAGCTATACAAGCTGTAAGATAGAGCCCTCTACATCAAGTTTCTTTTCTCCATCTTCCATGTTTTTCCTTCCTGCTCAAACATATAGCTACAAGCGGCTTATGATACTTTGCCTAGCTCATTGAACGTTCAGTCGGCCGTTCCTCAGTCGATCCTCTACTCAGAATCACTTTTCTTAACTTACAAAGAAATAAAATAAATGTGGACCTGGCCCAGAATGCATAGGCTGCAAAATGACGTCCCCAGCTTTTCCCATCTCTTCTCCTGAGACGCACATCAGCATGGCAGCATAGTTGCTTGGAGGTGGTTGTGAGATTCACAGTGTTTTGCTTGCAACACATTTACATGTATGTAATTTTTTTTGCTTCATGTTTATAATGAATGGACCAAAAGTTAATAAATAAATGAAAACATAAATAAATAAAGTTGAAGGGAAAGAAGAGAAGGTTGCCACAGCTAAGAACAGTCAAGAACCTTTGACTTCAGCAGCAGTGATTGATTCCAGCCCTGACAATAAGAAAATATGTCTTCCTGCACTACTGTTGTTTTAACTACAAACCCCTCCCACCCCAGTTCTTTACAATAGCATTTGAAATTCATGTCCGAGCTATCACAACCTGAGTCTCTACGTTCCAGTTATACATTGTGAAGAATTGGCTTAGACTGAAAACTTGGACATCTGGGGATTAGCAATTAGCCATTCCTCTCATGAGATTTCCTATATCCATGATACAGGGCCAAACCGAAGGTCAAGTTTGGAAGTAGAAGCCCTCTATAAGGGATGTGGAAGCAGAGCAATGAGGGTGCATGTGTCTGTGCTGCCATTTTAGAAATTAGAAATGACTTAATGCCAGGTATTGCTGGCAGTCCTATTTGCAAAAGGAGAGGTTTAAAAAAACTCTGCCCTTGACCAGGGATCCCACTGTCCAGGCCTTGGGAAAGACAGCACTTCACACCATGGCTCTTGCTCCCCATGTGGATGAGGGGTAACTACAAGCTGCCCATCTTGCTGTGGATTCCTGGATGTTTTGCCATCGGCTTTCAAGACACAAGTCTCCCAGCAACACTGTAGTTTGCATCTAGAATGGGGTTAGAGTGGAAAAGGTGAGCACAGTACAAATGTGCAAAGGGGAGAACTCACGTCTCCTTCCTGGACTGTGCACAAGGAGACCACTTGTCTGCATTTTTCCTTTGCAAAGAGCCAGAGAACATATTCAATGTAGAGGATGGCTTTCAGTCGGTTGTTTCAGGGAATATGTGGCTTTCAACAAAGCTTTCATCCAAGGACTGCACAGAGTTGAAAGTGGTGTAGTCCTTACCCACGTGGAGAGTGGAAACACCAGCGCCACACGACATCAGAAAGTTTTGGTTATTTAGCAAATTTTAAGCAAATTATTCATATTGCACCCTACTTATAATTATTCTATTACCATGTGCCTATATGTTTATACATAAACACACAAACACACTACACATGTGCATTTGTATATGTATAAATCAAGTGTTTATAACATATATTTTATATATATATAAGTACATGAAAACACCACAAGTGGAGCTGATGTGAGCATGTGTGCATGAATTCTGATAGAACCCTTGACAGCAGTGTTCGAAGCGTTTTCTAGATGAGGCTGATTGTGACATTGGTTCAATGTATGGGAGTCAGCAGAAGCCAGGAGCAGAAGCACATGATATAACATGTCATCTGCATGTACCGTGCATGTTTCCTTTTGTCCCAACCCCCCTCCTGCTTCACAGACATGCTGGCATGGTTTCCTTCCTGAATGTCTTGTTTGTTCGTTACATGTCTAGTGAGCAGACTTGGGTGAAGCCCATGGCCTGTGAGCTTCTGAATCCCAATTCCTTCATGAAAAATATGAATAATTTGCCAACACATGTAAAAAGCGCTCAGAAACCATCAAGTAGTTTAGAAATGGAGTGGGTGCCATTGCGGTTTGGGGTGGAGAGTTTGGTTTGCTGCCACCATGTTTGTCCTGTTTGGAGAGGGATACATTTTAGAACAAAAGTGTTTCTTTTCTAAAAATTAACATACCACAAGAAAGGGGATAATAGATGAATAGTGACAACTATTTTAAGATGTCCTTGGCTCATCCAACTACTTAAAAACAATCAGATGTTCTGCAATGCTCTGAAACTGGCACATATTCTTGAGAAAGCAGAGGGACCTATAATAATAATAATAATTAATAATAATAATAATCAGTATAAATAACTACAAAATTTTGCACTTGCATAGACACTTTCATTTTAAGACCTTCAGAGACTTGTCAAAAAGTATAAGGAATCTCTTTCTTTTGCTTTTTTCCTGCCAAGGAAAATACAGAACGGGAATAGAATGCTTTCATGCTCTCACACTCTCATTACAGACCTTCGACGTACACCTGCATGGCTCCCCTGACCCTGACCTTACAGTGCCATCTCCTCTCTTCTCTGCTGAGCAACTTGCGGCTTTTTCTCCCAGGGCAACTGGTCAGACTCGGAGCGACAGACCGGTGCCAGTTCCTCGGTCATCGCTGATGGAATCTAGAACAGCATGTACACACAAATCTGCCTTTGCTTTACCGCTTCACAGTTCCACAGTGTTTTGACAGTACCACGGGTCCTCTATATGATATATACCTGCCTGTATATATCACAGAGATATGGCTTTCGTTATAGTATTATAGGTATTCTGGAGGGTTTGTTTTAATGGACAAAGAGGACAAGTAACTCCCATCTCCCACGGGCCAGTGCTACAGAAAGGACCCCAGCATCTGCCTTGAGCGACCCCGCCTTGAGCGGGTCCACTGGATCACCTTCTGTTCTCTGTTAATTTACACTGAGTTTTTTAATTTTAATTTTTTGTTGTGAAAAGCTGCTTTCAAAGTCTATACTAGAAAACACAGTGCTCCAGAAATTAATGGGCACAGATGAAACCTACCCAGAGCTCTTGCACCTTCAGGAATAAATACCAAATAAAATGCGCTAAGGTGAATGAAGTCACTCCCTTCCAATCTGGCTCATGTTATAAAGATGTCAAGTTAATCGAACTTCCCCTCACAGAGGGGGACAGAGAAACGGAAATGCTGTTCTCTCTTGGTTTAACTGACTACCCTAATGACTGTAAATTTCTATTTAAATTTATACTCTTTTAGAAAAACCAATAATCATACTCAGAAGCATATCTCCAGGCTCAGTCTGGACATAGCCTCCCATTAGCCATACAGTGTCAATTTTTAATTTTTTCTTTCTTGTTCTTTTTTTTTTTTTTTACTTTTTTTAATGGAGTATAGATAACAAAACAGCATACTGACAATGAGTACATAGGAGCGAAACCACACTCTCCCAAACAGCCCAGAGCAAGAGACTTGACCTGCACACACTTGAATGGGAACTCAGGTGCTGCCCCCAAGAGAGCTTTCCTTTCCCTCCGGGATGGATTCTGCCTGCCCCACACTCCTGTGGGTCTGAGGCAGATGAAGACACCAGGCATCAGCATGCCTATTAGGTAAGCTCATCACCACCAACTGTAGAGTGTTCTCAGCTGCTGATCTGGTTACCTTCCCTAAGTTGCATAAGTTAGACCTTTTATGGATCTGCCCTACCTAGGCCACCACAGCTGGAGCAGTAGTTTCTGCACAGAGGTATTGACAAAGACCATGCACAGTTGTTTTGCACAGTTAAAAGACAGGTAAGAGTGGAGGCTGGGACTGGAGGGAATTGCTGTCTGAAAAATTCAAGGTAAGAGAAACTTTCCTCAGAATCGAGAGTGTCTCCTGTCTTTATCAAGGACTCAGATTTTCCCATCTGACCCTGAAACAGTATCTGAGTGAGAATCTAGCTCTTTCCCACTGAACTTGACAAAAGCTTGGTAGATAACCCTTGAGGAACACATCAACGCTACCATCATGCCCAACCACAGTGCACTGTCTCAATGTATGATGTGTCCTCTGGGTCCCATGGAATCCATCTTTTCTCTCCTTTGCAGGCCAGTGTCTGTGACTGGAAACTCTGTCCATGATGCAGAGTTCAACATCCTCTTTCCTCCTCAGAAAGGTCCTCAGGGAACGGTGCTGAACATGGTCCTCCCAACTAACAGCTGCTGGGTTTTCCTAAGCAGGGACTGACCCCAGATGACCCCATTGGTGTCTCTGTTCCGATCATGCTGTAGTTTAGAGAAACACTTCTCTCTCTCTGGTTTTCATCTCCCACAGACAAAATATTCATAGATTGTATACAACTTTTCCTTTTCATACACAATCTAAAACCACCAGAAAACAATCAGAAGAGTAATAATAAATAAATAAATAAATAAATAAATAAATAAATAAATAAATAAATAAATAGAAGTGAATCCATAGAAATGCCCCATGTCTGTACATCGGAAGTGGCGGTTTAAGTCAGATGTTTGATTTCCCTTTTTTCATCCACATCAAAGGCAGGAATACAACAAGGCATTGCTAGTTGTGGTGGGCAAACTGGAGTGTCTGCTGATATAACAAATTAGGTTTTTTAAGGCCTTTGTCTATGTACAGTTAATAGGAATACAGAAGCCAGATTGATCAAGGAGAGAGGCCGAGGACCATGAAGCAGGGAAGACCAAAAATAAAAGGTGAAAGATCAAAAGAAAGAAAGAAACCAAAGGGGATGGGCAGAGAGGAGACAACGCCAGAAGCGAGTTAACACTGTCTGTGGATGGAGAAGTACACACTGCTTCCCTCGAGAGCCGCTCCTTGTCTTGTTAATACTGTCAGAAGGACGGACAGCAAGGTCAGGACACCCAGCGGCAGTTAAGAGGTTCATCGTGCCGGCCAGTCTGAGGAGTGCATTGGGAAGGGTGATCTGGGGAGAAGGCCCTAGCCCAGGATATCCAGGTAGACAGGAGATGCCTTGGCCAAGTTCTGAAGGAGGGTGTGGATGCTCTTGATGTTCTTTCTCATGTGTGGCTCCCGCTGCCAGCACCCCAGCATCAGCTCATACACCTCCTGGGGGCACGTGCGAGGCCGCTGCAGGACTCGGCCCTGGGTGATGCATTCTATCACCTGGAGGAAGACCAGAGGCAGGGTTAGTGGGAGAAAAGCCATGGGTGTGGGATGTCAGTACAGGAGGGGCAAGGAAGGGTCTCTCCTCTTTTTAACTTTTTAAGAAGTCAAGTCAAACCACTCTGCTTATTTCTGGAGGCCAGCACGACAATTTGAGACATATGTTTATACGTATACAATGTGTGCTGACTTCATCAGGACAATTAGCATCTCCTTAACCATTTACCATGTCTTTGTACTGGGAGGGAAGCTTCCGGGTCCTCCCTTCCAGCTCAGCATACAATTCTATCTTCATTATAAGGGGCTGAACATTATTCCACTGGGTGGCTCTATCGGCCCCTATTGAGGGGCTGCCAATCAGTCACCAGTTTGTTTGTTCTTTTAAAACATTTCATTTGTAGTTACTCAGTGAAGATATAATGTTTGCAGTCACAGTACAAGGCTACAGAGTTCTAGAATCAGTTTTCCCGTGTGCCTGTATGGTAGTACTAGCATGCAGCTTTCCTCTCTATTCCTTCACCAAGCCTTCCCTGTAGATTCCCGGTGAGAGATGCGGTTTCTGTTTTTAGGTGTGGTCTTGCTATGTAGCCCAGGCTAGCCTTGAACTCATGGTCCTTTTGCCTCAGCCTCAAAGGAAACCCTCTTACTGCTTTCTCACAAGGAAGAGAGCCACTATGGTTTCACAAAACTGGCAAAGGCCTGATTTATTCACAAAGAGAGATCGAAAGCTCCCATAGGAAGTCCTGCGTGTTTCAGGTTTTACCAGCTGGAGATAGAACCCAAAGTACTTTTGTGTAAGGTGTTGACTGACAGGGACCCCCTGGCAGCAGATGTGATTAGCATCACTGTGTATCAGAGCTGAATTAAAAGACAGGCATGGATCTGAGAGGGACAGGAGACGCTGAGCGAGATGCTGTGCCTCATACTACATCATCCTGTAGAAGGACTTGGGGTGTTCTAAAGTTTGGTCTCCAGGGGGTTCTTGGAAACAATCCCCATGGATTCCAACAGGTAACTATATTTTGCAAAGGAATTGGAAGAGGCAAACCAATGCTTGATCTTCTCACTAGTAGTTAATGTTCTGGTAAAATCTGAAAAATGAAAGGGCCTTGCAACTTCTCTGGAACAGTACAGGAATGTTTGCCAGACTCAGGGGCATGGGTCACTAAGACTGCTCTTAATTTGTAGATGAGCAGAACAAAAATCATTTCTTAGCCCCATCATTAGCAGGAGCAAGGTTGGGTCAACAAACCTCTTTT
The DNA here is from genome assembly GCF_049852395.1 of Peromyscus maniculatus bairdii. Lineage (NCBI taxonomy): Eukaryota > Metazoa > Chordata > Mammalia > Rodentia > Cricetidae > Peromyscus > Peromyscus maniculatus. Next base: position 140,244,197 of record NC_134856.1, on the reverse strand, counting down.
TCTCCAAAATTATTAAAATGAGTGGGAAAAGCTACTGTCTCAAGCAAAGCAGTGTGTGACTGTGCTCTGGTTCCCAGCACAAGAGCCCTCAGACTAAGGCTGCATGTCTTAGATTTCAGCTCTGGTGGTGGTGGTGGTGGTGGTGGTGGTGGTGGTGGTGGTGGTGGTGGTATGTGCACCACACGCATGTGTGTGTGTGTGTGTGTGTGTGTGTGTGTGTGTGTGTGTGTGTGTGTGTGTGTGTGTTGGGGGTGTCTCTCCCAAACCATTGCATACCTCGTTGTTTGATAGCTGATACCAGGGCTGCTTGCCATAGGTGAAGATCTCCCACAACACGACCCCCAGGCTCCAGACGTCACTCTCAGTGGTAAATTTCCTGTACATGATGCTCTCTGGAGGCATCCAGCGGATGGGCAGCATCGTGTGGCCACCAACCTGGCAGGGAAGGCATCAACAAGGAGTGTCAGTCATCTGGGACCAGCGTGGAAGGTTGCTGTGGGGAGATTGTTCTTACAAGGGGTAGATCCTTTCTTTGTCATCTCAGGTAACAGAGTCAGAGGGCAAAGACTCATCACAACAATGTTTCAAATATTATTCGCACTTCCCCTTTCCTCAAAGCCCAAGAAGAGTAGAGACTATTCCACTTTGGATGTCCATTTTGGATTTACAAAAGCCTTCACATACCTTCTATTGGAGGAATTGACCTCTCTATTAATAAACATGATAAATTTGACCAAGATAACAAGCAAGGGACTGCACCCCAGCCTAGTAGTACCCAAGATGGAAGTTATTATTCCCATTTTACTGACAAGCAACCAAGGTACATGAACTGTGTTTTTAGACTCCAAGCTTTAGAGTCTCCTCCACAATAGGGTGCTATGTAGTTTATTAAGCACAATAAATAAATTTACTTTAAAAGAAAAATGCCCTTCTAGTGAGAACACAAGCCGTGGCCTTATCTGGTAATAGCATTAGCGCACCCACAGAATCTTGATTGACACAGGAGACTTGTGGGTGGTTTTCTATGTTGTAGAGAAAAGAATGCCATTATAGGTTGGTCACTCATCAGGCTGTCTGGTTCCTGCGCAGTAGCCCTGTGGCTTGAGGATCTCCTTTCTCATCCTGGCAACCCCTGGTTCTACTGAGGCCACAGGACACACTGACACTCAATGGCCTGAATTAGATCTGAGTGACACTGACAGCCCCATGGTATAACATAAACACCACATGGAATCACTGCCCAGTTTTCATTTTCAATATCGGTTTCTGATTTCTTATACAAAGGAAATGTCTCTGCCCATGTGGCTGAAAGTCGTGGTGACATTTCCTCCTGGGACTACAGCCAATGTGGCACAGACCCTGACCAACCAAGAGGACGTACACTACATGCATGGTATAGTCAGACTGTGAATATTGGTCCTGTTGACCCTTCATCACTGTGTTCAGAACACCGACAAAGAGAAGCTTCTGAAGTACATGGAGGGCCCAACATTTCTGGATTCTCAGAAGGACTCATGGCCTGAGGGTAAATGATGCCCCAGGCCCTGGCAGCTTTTACCAGAGCAAATGAAGACTGCTCTGTGGACACATGGAGACAGACTGGCCCTGATGCTTCCCAAACTGGGTACACTTTCCCTTTGGCCATATTCCAGAAAGGTCTGAGAACATGCACTCCTGTCTCGTTGATATTCTCTGAGAACACACTGGGGGAGTTTTCCACAGTTTACAGACATCTGCCCACTCCTCCGTCTAATGTCATGAACATACACAGTGCTTCCGTGAGCCGTAGACAGTGAGATTGCATCACCGGTTAGGATTTACCCAAGATGATACCTTGACACATGCGACAGACAAGCCTAAAGTCCAGCTGTCCCCACTGCCCTTTTCATCGACACAGCGCACATTTACTGGGGACTTCTCACGTCCTAAATGCAGCACAGCTCTGCTTGGGTCCGACACAAACAAAATCAAAGGGGAGCTGTTCCAGAGCCCACGCTCTCTTCCCCAACAGCATTCCCATCCTCAGCTTATTGTCGCGGGTGGCGACAGTACAGCTGGCTCCCATGTGTGTCCTGACGTCCCAGTTACTCCTCATTACCACAAAACAGATCTTCAGGGGTTAAAGTAAGACTTACAGAGGGACAGGTCATAATGATGACTGTGGCTTTGTCTTCCGACTGTGCCAAGTCAGAGTGTTAATGCATCTGAAGGGAGACTTTTGAACAAGGAGGTCGAGTGTCCGCTAATATTTCTGGGAAAGTAGAGGGTTTGAGACAGGCACCTGTTTGGGGGAGGGGACTGGTTCCTTCCTCTGCAGATCTTTCTTTAGGAGCCATTTATGAATGCACCACCCTGAGTTTCTCAGAAATCCTGGAAGGCAAAAGGCTCAAAGGGGTGCATGACCGGATGGTAGAGAAGGCTCCAGCAAAGCCTGGAACTAAGTGTGGATTTTAGTGGGAAAGATACAGTCATTTGCTTTATGGAAATATTGAAGTTATAATCCAGTTTGTGATCAACACATGTTGAGGTATGAACAGTGTCAGGTTTTGCATATGGGCCGCTCAGAGTTGTCACTCATACATCACCAACCTGCAGTTTGGTCCTTCTTGGAGATTCAAATCTCAGAGTCATGTTCAAGCATCGGAGAAGTTCAACAAATGAGAACAGATTTAACTTTTGTAGTTACTAAAGCATATGGATATATATTTGTGGGAGAAAAGCCTTCTAGAACCAGACGTCTGCACACTTTGGGGTGTACTGATCTCTCAAGACTCCACGCTTTCCTTTCGGCTTGAGTACCACAGTAGCACGCTGTGTTCTCCACCAACAGAAACTTCGGGCTCTGAAAGTACTATTTCTCTAAAAGTCGGCTGTCCTAATATTGACTAGTAGTAACACTGGTCTGTCCTAGTTTCCCTAACTAAACTGTGGGTGAGGATATGATGCTTCCCCAGGTTGTCACAGGTCAATACTCCAGTACACATTCATCAAACTGCTTTACAATCTTAATGTGTAAGGGCTTCCAAGGGTTGGCTCCTCCTCCGAAGCGTTGTTCTGTGGCCCCACTGGAGGAAGAATCAACCCACAGGACTCCCATACCCTTCAGCTGCAGTGGCTTCACAGCTACACTGACTATGACGCAAGCGGACGAGGCTCTGCCTAGAGCTGCTAGCGGCCAAATGAAAAGCTCCTGTGTGCTGACACTCACGTCTTGGTTTGCACGTTTTCCCATCAGGTCATTTATTTTCTGCTTGAGCTCTTTGGGCCAGATTTTTCCCTGCTTTTCACTTTATTTCTTTTCAGGATCTCTTTGGGGATTTCACATGTGTTTTGTAAAGAATGGTTTCTTCTTCTGTTTTCAGACATATGAGTGGTGGGATAATCTACTACGAGTTCAGGCAGGGTCCACAAGTCTTCTAAGCCCATTTAGAACAACCTTGTACAGCCCTCTGGGGCTGTTTCCTCAGGATTTTGAGGCATGCCACAAGAATAGACCCACTAAAGTAGTAGCAAATTGCTGTCATAGTTTTGTTGTAGACACTCAATGGCTTCCAGGCCAAGAACTACAATCTACTCACAGTGGAGTACAAGGAGATATTGTTCTGTACCATGCTGCTTGGCCCACAGCCTTGCTTAAATATTTGCGAAATTGAATGTGATCCCTGTTGAATGTGATCCCTGTTGAGTGTGATCCCTGTTAAATGTGATCCCTGAGTATGACACTGGGAATCTGAATTTCTGCCTCTGGTTGCCCACTGGCCAATGGTACTGAGTGTGCTCCAAGAGTCAGGTTGGGACAGACTGAGTGCCCTTCAGTGTGACAGGTAATGGAACAGATGGGGAGATAGAAATCCAGTGAGCAGGGAAGCTGACTGGAATCTGTCATTTATAAACGGTTTCTAGTTCCTCATATGTTATAACCACCCTCCCAGGCTGGTTCCTGTTGGTCTGACTGGTTGGATGTAGAAGATTAGGATTAGCCCTTGGTTCCTCTCAGTGCAGCATGCCATGGTTCTGCAGTTCCACACCACCACTTTGCACTGCCAATCATCCATCACCAGTACCTCTCCTTTGACAAAGAATCTCCATTCAACTATCCCAACATACCTGACAGCCACTCTTGAGAGAAGACACTGGCCTGTTTGCCCAGAGCCACATACAAACCTCTTCCACTTCTTGATGGGTTTCTTGATGGTCTACCACATGTTCTATGTAAAGTCAGAAAGCCAAATCATATCTTCTCACCCAGAGAAAACTTATTCATGCCTCTTGCAAAGATTCATCTCCTTTAACCAAAGTTCTTTAAAGGCAGATTCATGCTCCCTCGTTTCAAGGAAGCCTCCTGCCTACATGTGCCCTTAATGTAGCTTTAAGAACCCATCAGATACTGTCTCCTGTTAACTTATTACCTTCCCTAAGAGAAACAACACTAACGCATTTATATCTAGCTGATGGGATTATTGGTGAGCAAAAGGTGGGTTTTCCCATGTGCTGCTTTTGGAGAAATTCCTTAAGAGGGACCGGTATTTGCTGCTCTCATCCCACCTCCAATCTCTTAACAATGTCTTAACAATAGATCAAATGAAGTCCTGGCTTAGATGTAGGAAATTTCTTGTTTTGTTGTCTGGTGCAGGAGAGAGAGAGAGAGAGAGAGAGAGAGAGAGAGAGAGAGAGAGAGAGAGAGAGAGAGAGAGAGAGAGAGAGAATTGGAGCTGGAGGGATGGCTCAGTGGTTAAAAGCTCACAGTGCTCTCTGCAGAGGACTTGAGTTCAGTTGTCTCTGACCTCCACAGACACCTGCACTCATGTTCATGTTTATGTGTACACACACACACACACACACACACACACACACACACACACACACAGAATCAATCTTTTAAAAATAATTAATTAATGAGATTCTTAAAATACAACCCAAATCACACTCAGCCGGCAGGTAGGCACTCTCTAAGATGTTCCAGAAAGCCCACTCTTCAGAACCATGCCTGCACAGTGCTTTGGCTGTAGAGTTGGATGCACCTCCCCAGAAATGAGGTCTAGGAAGACTTCTTGGTTCACAATTGAGGAAGTACTGATCTTAGCCTGGCCACTGGGTCCCCACTTCTTCTGAGGCCAAGAAAAAGGAGAGAGATTAAAGAAGGCAGCAAAACCATGGACAATCAAAGGAACTTGCTGACTATGAAGGCTGTTAACTGCAACTTGGCTAACCCAACAAAGCTAATGAGAACAATGTCTGAGGCCCAAGCACTCCAAAAACAACAACAACAACAACAAAACCAAGCAAGCTGAGAAAAATGGATTCCATTTGAAAAATACACCAAGAAAAGCATGGCACCTCATGATTTTGATAGTGATTCACATAGAATAATCTTATCAAAATAAAACTTACAGCTCTGTTTCAGAGTTCACTATGCCCCAACTCGATCAGCTTGAAAAGTATTTTAAGAGAAGAAACTCTGGAGAAAGTACTGAAAGTAAAACTCCTTTGAATTAGAAATCAATGATTTTACTATTTTTGAAACACGGTGGCAATCCAATCATTACAACTACACAATTTAGTTTTTAAAGATGTTTATTTTTACTTTATGTATATGGATATGCCTGTGCACCACATGCATGCAGTGTCTGTGGAAGCCAGAAGAGGGCATCGGATCCCCTAAGACGATTTACAGACGGTTGTGAGCTGCCATGTGAGTACTGGGAACACACTTGAGTCCTCTACAAGAGCAACAAATGCTCCTAACAGCTGAGCCATCTCTCTAGCCCCATAATCCATGTCTTCACTAGGCAATTCACAGTCTGCAATCTGCGGTCATTGGGTTGAAGGTTTCTGTATGGCTTGACAATTTGTTTTACTAGGACTTGGTGAAATTAAAGAAGTTTCTGGTCAAGTATATATATAAATTGGTGACCAACAGCATTGAAGACAGCTTCACATCTTCTCTTCATGCTGACAGCCTAGGCTCCTTTTCCTTATTGCTTTCTTTGTACACACACAAAGTATCTTTATCTGTGGTAATAGTAAGTGAGGAATGCACAGCCCATCTCCTAGAGACACTGGGTAATGGAAGACGGAAGTGATGCCATTAGCTGTTCCCTTCTGTTGGCTTCTCACAAAGTGCAGTCTGCCCTCTTTGTTCATATCCACTCCCTCTCCTCAGCAGCCACTATCCTCAGGGAGGCCCTAGCAGTCAGTCCAGGACTAATCCTGATGCTTGGCATCTCCCCGAAGATCTCTCTGTGTGGACCCACTCCAACAGGCAGTTCTGTCTTAGTCTCCCTGATTGTCTCTTCTTTCCTTACATGGCCCCTTTCGCTCTGCAATCCAGGTCCCCAATAGACTCCACTCAGTGTTTAGTGGAGGCACACAGGAAGGTTAAGTACAGACCAATACCAATATCTAGCTCACTCTGAAACCACAGGTGTCTGAAGACAAATTATGCTGACCTGGGACCTTCTAAACTTGACCAACAAAGACCAATGATGCCTGGGGGGCCACTTTCAGCTTGTGGTATTTACTCAGCAACTGAGTGATAACTTGTTTGGAAGCCAGAAATTTGAGTCCCTCAGAAACAAGCTGACCAGAGGGCAAGCCCCATTAAGAGATGATTAGCTGCCAGAGGCCCTTGGTTGCATTAAATATTGAAAGGGCTCCCGGACCTCCATATCGCACCCATGCACGATTGCTTTGCTTCAGCAATCTCCCCTGATCTGCTTCTTAAAAATTCATGAAAGCTGTAAACTTTAAGCAACAGCCGATCTCCTTTGCTCACCATCGATGGCATCTATAACAGAAGGTTAAACACAGAAGAGCAAAGCAGTGATGACAAGCTCTTCCCCCGAAGGAGAGCCTGGGAGGAACACTGTGGTTAGACTGTGGGCTGTGACCACGTCCAGGGGAGGGTTCTGTTATGAGCTGGGGCTCCCACGGGGCTGGTATTGAATGGAGAATACTGCCTGCAGAGAAATCTAGCTCTTCTTTTTAATTCCTGAGTGGAGCAGCCCCTGGTCATCCCGAAGAGTCTGGCCATCCTCTTGTGTACACCCAAAACTGAATATTACCAATCCTGAAACTGCTAGTATTTAAAACCTTGAATATCCATGTTTGTTTCTTTACATTTACAGAACTACTGGCCATAGTGTAATGGCTTCAAGGCCAAATACTGTTGGCTTAAGAGGATATCTTCAGCCTTTTTGTTAACACTGTTTTCCAAATGCCTTTTCCCAATCAAGTCTTCTCTGTCCGGCCAGAATGAGGTAGATTATCATATGAGTTAAAGAGGAGTACCACAGAGCTGTCATCATTGTGCCCTGACACTCAATTCTAGATATGCTCATGAGCCACATTCAATACAGTTTTCACTGAGGATTTTGTACATATCATAAAAGTAACTCAAGTCATACAAAGTAGTATTTGTTTGGCACATCTTGTTTTTTTTTTTTTTTTAATCACTTCCATGTCTTTTCACTCTGTAATAATGGTACTTACCTAAAAATAGTCTAGCAAAATTTAATGCATTACTATATGAAAAGCCATTAGAAAGAGGGCAGACTCCAAAGTCCTATGTGATATGATTTATACACTGATCTTGAGGAGCCAAAACTGTAGATCTAGACAAGCTCCGGTTACGTAGGTTGGGAGGAGAGGAAGGGCCTCCTTTAACAAGGAAGGGGAGGCATTTGGGCTGACGGAAGTGTTCTGTTTCTTGGGTGTGTGGACCTGGTGCAAGCAAATGGCTGCATCTGGGACTTGAGAGATGGCTCAGTGGTTCAGAGCATCTAATGATCCTGCTGAGGACTGGGGTTTGGTTCGCAGAACCCACATGGCAGCTCTGGCCTCCAAGGGACTGCACACACACAATGTAGGGAAAACACCCATATACATAAAATAAAATAAATCTTTTAAAAATGACTCTATTTGTCAAAATTCATAGAACTGTAAAGAAGAAAAATTCTGCTATCTGCATGATATGCCTCAGTGAATCTGAGTTCAATGGTTAGAGGAACTGTGGGGAATGTAAGGTTTGCTGTGTGTGTTAGCCACTGCTGGTCTGCGCATTTGATTCTCCACTTAGCCTACGTGTTTGAAAGACAAAGCACTTCCAGACTGAGGAGACTGAGTGACTAGCTCAATCGACATGCGTGAGTAGAACCAGCACCAGGACCCAGTTCTTAAGCATCTGACCCTCTCCCAATTTCTCTCTGCCTTAGCCATCCTGGCCTCCCTCACAGCTCCACAGGTGGGACAGAGGGCGTGATTTCCTGTCACTCTGGAGCAGTGGTTCTCAACCTCATTCCTAATGCTGCAACCCTTTAATACATTTCTTCATGTTGTGGTGACTCCCCAACCATAAAATTATGTTCATTGATACTTTATAACTGTAATTTTGCTACTGTTATAAATTGTAATGTAAATATCTGAAATGCAGGATATCTGATATGCTACCCTTGTGAAAGGGTCTTTCAACCACCAAAGGGGTCACTACCCACAGGTTGAGAACTGCTGCTCTAAAGACTAGACGGCTCAGATACGGATCTGCGCCATTCTGTGTCTGGTGAAGACTCCTTTCCGTCTCTCAGATGACTGCCTCCTTGTTGTGTCCTTTATGTGATTTGCATTCTGAGAATGAGACATAGAAAATGTTCTAGGGTCTTTTCCTGCAACAACACTAATCTGACAGAAACAAGGCCGGACATTACAGCCTTCATCTTCCTGCTTCCTCAGAGGCCTCCCCTCTGGACAGGCCCGGCACTTGGTTAGAGCTTAGATTTACCACTTCTGCAATGCTGGGGATCAAACCCAGGGCTTTGTGCAGGCTGGGCAAGTTCTGCTATCGAGCTACCACCCAAACCCTGGGGTTTTTGAAACAGTCTGTCTACACAGCCCACTCCGGCATTAAATTGGCAATCTTCCTGACTCTTCCCACAGAAGGCTGGGATTATAACTATGAGCCACAGTGCCTGGCTAGTTTGGCTCTCAAGTGTCTCCTAAAAGCTTTATTCTAAAGGCTTGCTTCTGTGGTGGTATTTTGGGGAGGTGACGAAGTCTCTGGGAGGTGCAGCCTATTGGGCAATCTTTTTCTTTTACACAGTGCCTCACTGTGTATCCCCACTGGTGTGGAACTCTTGGGAGGTGTTTATGTCGTTGTAGAATTCTCTTCAGGATCCCAGTTCCTTTCTCCCTTTCACTTTCCACTCTGACAGTAAGGTCAGATGTTTCTCGGTCATATTCTGCCATGATGTGCTTTCTCTTCACAGGCCCAAACACAAAAGGACCAGTTGATAATGGAAATTCTGAAACTGTTGGCCATAGCAAATATCTTCACTTATGTGTGGTTATTCCAAGTTTCTCTTTAATCACAGGAGCAGGTTAGCATAGCTCCACCACATGAGTTTTGAGAGGACACAAATGGAGTCCAGTTTCCTCTCCTCAGCAACTTCCCTTCTGAGGCCACTGTGGTCCAGAGGAACCTGAGCATCTCTGAGCACTAAAAGGTGGACAATTATAACTCAGAATCTAGATCTGTGTCCTTTCATAATATTATCATGGCCCAAGCTAAGACCTGACCCTGCTGACCCCATTGACCCCACTGACCCTGCTGGCCATTTCCAGGTGAGTTTCCCAAGCATCTTTTGACTCTAGAGCTTAGACAATGGTTAATCCTGATGCTGTTTCAGAGTGAGATCAGATCATTCCCTATGCAGGTATTAGGTCAGTCCCTGCCTCGGTTCTGCCCCAGGTTCCCTCAGTGGTAGCTCAGGGAGAGTGGGAAGATCCTGGCATGTCCTAATGAGACAGAGACAAGGTACAATGGCTATCTGAAGTCCCCATTACCTCAGGAAACTCATGGTTTAGGGCTTACCTGTGCCATGGGCTTGTGCACTGTACACAGTCTAAAGAGCCCCAAATCCTTGGTCTGAGGTGATACCACTTTCTTCTTATTTTGTATTTGGTTCTGATGAGAAGCAATATGTCTCCCCAACTAAGATGTGTGGCTACAGTCACAAAGGATAGAAATCACTTTGGATCTAGAAACAAGAATTCTTCATTTTAAGTAAGATGAAATTAAAGCCTGGAAAGATGGCTCAGTGCTTAAGAGGACTTGCTGCTCTTCCAGATGGAGCCAGGATTGGTTCCCAGCACCTACACGGAGGCTCAAAACCATCTGTAACTTCAGTTCCAGGGAATCTAATGTCCTCTTCTGGCCTCTGTGGGCACTGCACACATATTCACTTAACATACATTTAAGCAAACATTTATACACATACGATAAAAAAATTTTGAATCTTTTTTAGAAAGAATAAAATGAAATTAGTGGGCAACAGCATCTTTTCACCATCTGCTGCTTTTCTTTCCTAGCTACTCCATAAACCCTGATGGAAAGCTTCCCGGGCAGATATGTGGAAAGGTAACTTGCTACTGGACCAAGCTGCCTGGTGGTGACAGCTCTAGCCATGTGTCACACAGCCACAAGATGATATATGCGTCTCCACAGTATGCTTTCCAGGAAGCTCCCTCTTTAAAAGTGCGATGTTATTAAACTACTTCTGTTCCACGAACACTATGGTTTCCAATCCAAGAGACCATATGATATTTAGCACAGCATCGTTTCATTGTAACAAGCCACAGGAATGGACAGGGTCCTGAGAAACGGTAGTGAAGCTGGAGAGGCATACACTGTGACATGGTCTGTGTTGAGGTCGCTGCATTGTGTTTGTTTGCTGACAAATTTCAATGTGAAGTGTTGCTTTGGAAATCATCCAGAGAGAGTGGTGTCTTAGTCAGGGCTTCTATTGTTGTGCTAAAACACCAGGACAAAAGAAACTCAGGGAGGGAATTAATTATTTCATCTTCAGTTGTAATTCATCATCCTCGGGAGTCAGGATAGGAATTCCAGGCAGAAACCTGGAAGCATCATCTGAAGAGGCCATGGGCGAACACTGCTTACTGGCCTGCTCAGCCAGCTTTCATATACCACTAAGGACCATCTGCCATGGGGTGGCATTGACCATAGTGGGCTCAGCCCTCCCCCATCAAACATTAATTAATTTTAAAACCACCACACAGACTTGTCCACAGGTCAGTTTTGTGGAGGCATTTCTCAACTGAGGTTCTCTTCTCCCAGAAGTAGCATCAAAGGGGGGCGTTCTAGGTGGCCACAGACAAAGAAGTCGCAATGATTGTTGACAGAAAAGAAATAGGAAAAAAGAGGGGGCATGCAGAAGGCTTTCCATGTGGGAAGCGTCTCTCTCATGGTATTAGCCGTGCTTGCTGAGATGAGAACAGCACAGGCAGTGGTGAAGAGGCCGCCATGGTTAACCCCAGCGCTAGTTAATGCTGGAGACCCAAGGGAGTCTACCTTCCTCCAGAAAATTAAGATAGAGACAATCACTAGCGCCAGATCGAAAGGGATATCCGTTTTCCTTTAGCTGGGGGAGTCCAATTTGATGTGGAGACTGGGCCATGTCTCCATGTGTGTAACAGTAAGAAGGAGCTTTCTCTAGGAAACCCCCATGTCAACTTGACAAGTATGGCCCTCCTCTGTCTGCTACATATGTGTGTGTGTACACATGTATGAAAATGTATACATATATGTATATATAAATATATATATACATAGAGAGGTGTGTGTATGAGTGTATATGTCTATATAATAAATAAACGTGTATATAAATGTATATGTATGTATAGAGATCATGATGCTGGGTACAGAGGACACCATAAATCCTTATGATCATCATGAGAATTAAGATTATAACACAGTTACTCAGTCCTGGGTTGTGTGCCACACTGTGCTAAAGACAAGAATTACATCTAAATGCACTTAGCTGTGTCTCTTTAGATCTACCTACAGATCAAACATATCAATAAAAGTGCATATGTTATAAAGCAGCTGTTTTGCCATCTGAAAACAGGGCCTTGGATTCTAGGAATAGCTTTTCTGTTCACAGTGAGACATGGAAGCTCTGTGCGGAAAAAGCTGCTGTGGTGCAGCCTTCCATGGCTTCTCATCAAAGAACTCCAATACTGCAGGAAGACGAAAGGGAAGGGATGCTTATGGCTGACTGGTGTGAGATTAAAAAACCCTTGTATTTCATTTTTAACATTCTGTGTAATTATTTCATTAAAGATCATAATCCATCATGAAGTACAGTGTTCTTTCCTGAAGTCCCTAGTTAAAACTGATGCTTCAGGTGGAGGTGCCATGTTTATCCATTGTCCTTCTGAGTCTGAGGAGACTATATGTGTTCAGACTCACTGCAGAAGCACTAACCAGAGGAGAGCAGGCCCTGCAGTCTACAGACCTGTTTCCTGTTCTACTGCAGCCACTGACCAGATGCTGTGACTGGGATCTTAAATGTTGAGCAAAGACCTGTTTGTTGCATGCTTGGTCTCCAGCCTGGGATGCTCCTGGGAGGTTGTGGCCTAAAGACAAGGAACTTTGGGAGGAGAGGCCACTAGATGTGTGCTTTTGAAAGGCATATTGGGACCCAAGACCATTTTCTCTTTCTTTTTACTTCCCAGCTACCATGAGGTAAATACGCTGTCTCTACCATGTGCTCCCACCATGGTATACCAGCATACCATAGACCCCAAGCCATTGGACCAAAGGACCATGGGCCAAAACCTCTAAAACCATGAACCAGAACAGGCTCTTCCTCTTAAGTTATCCCACCTTACTTATCTATGTCAGTGAGGAAAATATAATTAACATACAAGGTGAATCTGAACAATTACTTCAGCTCCTTATGGTATCTTCATTACATTTAGAAAAGAACAAACATGTGAGCCTACACCAAGCCGGTAACTTGCCCAATAGGATAAGCTCTGAAGAGGTGTTAGTCCCTTGGAGGACAGCTGTATGGTCAGCACCGAGCTAACGGACACATTGAGGCAACAGCTTTGGCAAAACAGCAAATTCTCAGCACCAAGACTGGAAGTGTATGTTTTCTTCATGCATACACACATTTATTGAAGATTTATAAAGTATTAATTGATGTTGAACATTTGCACTGGTTTATGAAATAGCTAATCTTCTACACAACCTTTTGAATAATTTTTGACTCAAAACCAAGTTTCATTGTGTGGAATTTTCCATTTTGGGTGTCATGTCATCACTGTTGAGCTGTTGGCAATTGATAGCTGTTGGGAGAGGGGGGAGGGTCGGTTTCTTCCAGGGTGTGGCCCTCAGTTCACACTCCAGTGAATGGCTATACATCCAAGAGTATATGGGCTGGACTTGGTGGTTTTAATACACACACACACACACACACACACACACACACACACACAGAGAGAGAGAGAGAGAGAGAGAGAGAGAGAGAGAGGGAGGGAGGGAGGCAGGAGAGAGAGAGAGAGAGAGAGAGAGAGAGAGAGAGAGAGAGAGAGAGAGAGAGCACAAAATTATGTATAGGGTATGTAGGAATGGATCTAGGAGAAGTATGGTGGTGGGAGAGTATAACCAAAATATATTGTATGAAATTCTCAAAGAACTAATAAAAAAGCAAGTTATTTTTTATTTTCAGATTAGGATGTCTAACATGTATGCATACACAGCTGGCTGCACCTGGGTGGTATTTAAGGCAAACTATTTAGCATTATGAAATTCCCCGGCCGGGCGGTGGTGGCGCACACCTTTAATCCCAGCACTCGGGAGGCAGAGGCAGGCGGATCTCTGTGAGTTCGAGGCCAGCCTGGTCTCCAAAGCGAGTTCCAGGAAAGGCGCAAAGCTACACAGAGAAACCCTGTCTCGAAAAAACCAAAAAAAAAAAAAAAAAAAAAAAAAAAGAAAGAAAGAAATTCCCCATAAATATGCAGCCTGTGATCTAGTAGACTTCATTTACTAAAGAGTGAGGGAACAGGACATGGAAACCCAAGACAACAGTCATAATCAGAGACCAAAAGGACAAGGGAAGACATATATTTCCAATTCACTAACTTTCCCCTTTACTCTTTCATTCTGCCTCATTGTATTCCTTCCCCAAGTCCACCAGGTCATATGATCAGCTATGCAGGCTAGCTAAAGCCATCATTAGCCACTTCTGAGCCCCGAGAAACAAGCCCCTTCTATGATCAAGAACAGTCTACAGTGATATCACTACACCACATACGTAATTTGTACTTTGCTTGGGAGGAAGTGGTGAGCTCTGGGAGGCAAAGTAGTTTGACTATATGACTACCCTCTCTCCATCCCTGGAAAGAGAGAGGGACTGTAGAAGGAGTCTTTTGTAATGGACCCCCATAGCACACATGTATTCTTTTGTTTCTCAGAACTCTGAGTCTCTTAAGACTTTCTTCTTCAAATTGTGCCGACACATTCCGCTCTTGGCCATTCCAGAGTAGGAGGCCCTTCCTTCACCTTGCCTTATTTGTCTTGATTATTTCACCCCAATATCAGGTATGTGATCAGTTCTCTACTGAGGTTACCCTTTGACCTCTAACACAACCTGAGCTGACTTCTAGGAAGAAAGTTGCTCTTCGTGCATCCAGTGGGAAGAGAGGATGGCAGAGTGCTGGAGTCCTTGGGCATCAGCCAGCGTTTTCCCTCCCTATCCTCAGTTCTTCCTGAGTTCCTCTGATCACTTTCCTTCAGCTTCCCTCCCAAGGTCTCCATGCTCTGCCGTCATACAGTGCTTCTGCTGTGTCTTCTATTTAGATCACTGGCATTTAGGATGCTATATTTGCTTGTTAAAGTCTACTTGAATCCATTTACAAAAATAACTTTCATGAAACATATAAAGGTCTTTCAGAACAAGTAGCTCATCTCTGAACATAGACTCAGGGATACAGTTCTTTTCAGCCCTAAATTTGTCTTTAGAGATGGAGACAAGAACACTCTCAGAATATCAGGGTGGACAGAGGCAACAAGCTACAACAAATTACCCAGAAACTCGGGGTCAAAGATGATCCTCAGTTTCAAAATTAAAAGCATGGGGCTAGCGAGTCATCTTCCTTTTCCATTGGAGATCTGTCCTCTGCTTACCCAAAGATTAAAGATCTGAAACTCTCTCTCTCTCTCTCTCTCTCTCTCTCTCTCTCTCTCTCTCTCTCTCTCTCTCTCTCATCTCTTTCTCTCTTTCTCTCACACACACTTCGGATCCCTGTTTCTTCCTCTTGCTTTCTCATCCCCTTAAAACCTCCCACTGGGACTAAACCCTGAGAGTCATTGCTGAGTCCTTGGTTTCCCTTGAGTCTGTATCTAAGTCTTCATGTGTTGTTCTGTGATCTCCTCAGTATGCACCCGACTTGCAGAAACCTCAGACACAAGCAGTAAGTCCAAGATGGCTGTGTTCTTTCATCTACACAGCTGTAACAGCCTGTCAACTGGTGTGCTTGCTCATTACTTTCTACCTTGTGGTATGAGGATTAAATCCAGGGCCTTACAAATGAGTGCTGGGCAAGGACACTACCATCTGCTATATCCTAAGGCCTCTGACTGACTTTGCTTCTGTAAGATACCTACCACACAACAGGGATACACTCTTAGAAATGTGAACCAGAGCTTGCCCTCTTCCCTTGACAAACCTTCATGAACTTCCAAGCATGTTATAGGACTCCCAAGTTCCTACCAGACATAGGCACAGCTCACTTGTCTCTGACACCTCCCATGCTCCTACTCAACAAGCTCCAGCCATGTTGGTTATTGCACTTTGGATTATCTAAAGCTCTTCCTCAGTGGAGCTGGCTGTGTATGTGTAGGTGAGGGGTGGTGGTGGTGGTGATGGTGGTGGTGGTAGGGGGTGGTGGTGGTGATGATGGTGGTGGCGGCGGTGGTGGTGGTGGTTCAGCCTATCCAGTGATCTTGGCTGCTGTAGTCCCACTGCTCAGGACGATGCTGACAGTATTACGGTGGTTGTTGGAATGGATGGTTGGATGAGCTTTACATCCTCCAGTGGGCCAGTCTTTACAGAAAGCATTCTCTGGAAGGTGCTTGTATTAGTATATTTCTGTTGCTGTGTTAAAACACCCTGGCAAAAAGCCACTTAAGGAGGAAAAGGGGTTCTTTTGTTTTTTGTTTTTGTTTGTTTGGTTGTTTTGTTGTTGTTGTTGTTGTTGTTGTTGTTGTTTGTTAACAGTTCCAGTTCCTAGCAGTTTGGCATCCAGGGCAGGGACAAAATGGCAAGGCAGCAGGAGCCAGAGGCTGGCTAATCAAATCTTTATCCACACACAGGAAGCAGAGAAACAGAGCAGGAAGTGGGTAGATCCTCAAAGCCCAACCCCAGCAGGGCCAAGCCTTCTAGAATCTCCCTGAACACCACCACCAACAGAACCATGCGTAATTTGTGATCCTATGGGGACATGTCTCATGCAAACTGCAATAATACCCTATCATTGTAATCATCGTCTTTTCTTCCTATCCTCTGTGCATTACCAGAGGCTGTCATCAAGGCACCACTGTTCTCTCTTGTCAATACCCAGCTCCCAACGCCTCTTGACAGGCAGACGCAGGCATGAAGACTGAGAAGATCTGCCGCTGGATCAGCCAGGAGTCATGTAATCAGGCACTTTGACCCACAAAACAATTTTAAAATTTTTATTTTAATTATTCATTTTATGGATGTTTTGCCTTCACGTGTATTTATATGTGTGCCCTGTACCTTGAGAGGTCAGAAAAGAGCATCAGATGGCCTGGATCTGGAGTTGTGAGCTGCCACATGGATTCTAGGAATCGAACCCAGGTCTTCTGGAAGAACAGCTAGTGCTCTTAACTGATAAGCCAACTCTCTAGCTGCATTGAAAACATTTTTTCCCAAAACAATCTTATAAAAGAATGTTTTATATCAAGAGACACAGAATACAAACAAGAGTGTTGCTTCTGTTGTATAATAATTATCAGAATATCCTTAGATGGGCCCCGTTGCAGACTTGATCACTCAACATTCCTGACAGTCTTGTCTATGTTCTCTATGGAAAGGGTCCCATGTTATTCTCCTCCCATTTCTATGTCTGGGGCATTGCCTTGACACACACTGGCCCCTCAATAAATATGTGTTGAGTGAGTTTAGTATATAAATGAGCTAGGCAGCTTTCAAAATACCCGAGATAAAGAACTTACTAAGAAGGAAGGTACATTTTGTCTTACAGGTCCATGGGAGGGCTGTTGCTTTGGGTCAGTGGTGGCTACTCCATCATGAAGGCAGATGCTGTGTTTTCCTCAGGCAGTCAGGAAGCAAGGACTGAAGGGGGAACAGGTTGGGCTCCACTACACCCTCAGAGGTTGAACCTTTAATGATCTAACTTCCCCCCACCAGGCTTCACCACCCAAAGGCTCCTCTGTCCCCTAACAGTGCCACTGTCTAAGGACAGAGGTCTGAGGCATTTCAACAGTCCAATCTTAGCAACAAGTCACGAAATTAGTGACATTATGTGGCTAAATGATTTCTCATGACCTGACTGGTCTGTCTGCAAATGATACTTCTAAGTTAAAAAACAAACAAGCCGAGTGGTGGTGGCACAAGTCTTTATATCAGCACCCGGGAAGCAGAGGCAGGCAGATCTTTGTGGCCAGCCTGGTCTACAGAGTGAGTTCCAGGATAGCCATGGCTACACAGAAAACCATAATGACCAACCAAACAACCAAAGAAACAAACAAATGTCCTTTTGTGGTATAAGAAGAAGGGACCAAGAAGAGGGAAGTGCAGGGGTGAGAAAGGAAAGAAAGTGAAAGAAACTGCTGAAGACTCCGGGTATCCGGTGGGTCCACGGTTCCAAGTGGGTGCAGGCCTTGCAAAGCCTTTCTGCTCCTCACCATTTCTCCCTCATTTTAATCATGGCTGCTTCCTCTGTGCTGGCCTCCAGGGAAGCCCCAAGTCCCTCTGGTGTCCTGGCAGGTGGAGAATCCAGCTTCTCTCCGTTCACCTTCAGGACAGCCTCGGGGGAACTGGAAGTCCTTGCTACCCTTCAGGGGGAAGGCACTGGAGAATGAACACTAACCATATGGCAGACGGACCCGCCAAAGGCCAGGCCTCTAGAGTGACCTCCAAGGCTCTGCCCGGTCCTCCAGACCATCCTCTTAGCTGTAAGTTCTGGCTTGACTTGTCAGGCAGCCCACTTGAGCTCCTCCCCTCCTGGCCTGACCTGGCCAGATCTTGAGAATGTCCTGTGAAAGTTGTCTCATTCTGCCTCAGAAACTGCTTCCTAGAGAGCAGAGGCCTCTACAGTCCAGGCAAGAAGGTCAGATCTCTTGTGATCCTGCTGTCCCTGCCCTGGAGGAAAGGACTTGTGGATGGGCACTTCCCTCTCAGTCCTCAGGACCCAGGCTTTGCCGCTGTGTTCATGGGAACTGGCTCTGAGTGCAGCACAATGCCAGACAGTCAAATAACAAGAAGGGTGTGATCAGATGGCGGGTTGGGAGTCTGGCATAACTGTCAGTGGATGGATGGCTTCTTTCCTGAGGAATTTGCAAAAGGCTTCTATCCATGCTGAATGCTTTAGTATTGTTTCATCTAGTTAAATGATATCGCTAAAGCTGTCACTATTATTTTATAGTGGTCAAGTTGTTTTGTTTGGATGAAAAATTTGGTTCAACAGAAGAGGAAGTTCTGGTGAGCTGTCAGAGAAATGTGCAGCCTGTGGGAAGCTCCCCATGGCCACATACCTGAACTCCCACCAATATGTACCTCTTGCCTTCATAGCCTAGGTGCTTCAAGCTCTCTGGTAGTGAGAACTCAGCCATCCGGATAGGACTCATTCTCAGTTATCCTTCTGGGGTCTCCTCAAGTGCTCCATGCATTTCTGTCTTTTTTTTTTTTTTTTTTTTTTAGGAAAACTAGGGGCTAGGGAAGTGGGGCTACATGCTAATTTAGCTTGAGCAAACCAGTTAATGCCTAAAAAAGCATGTTCCAACTGAAGAGCCATCATTACCAGGAGAAGAATGCTTGGACCGGTCACTGGGACAGGCCAAGAGGGTGGCTTCTAAAGGAAACGTCTCCCCCTAGATTATGGAAAAATTTTGGCATGAATAACATTAGGTCCTTCCTGCTTAAACATGCAGATGAGGGCAGCTGTGGAATCCTGGTGGCCCTATACCCCCAAGGCTCTCAACGCTCAAGGCCTTTTTTGTTTTCCTCTAGATTTAGAAATCTGAACGTTGGCCTGGTTGGGGTTCGCGTGGTTGAAGAGCCCATGCATTTCACTTCAGAAAGGAGTAAAGGTAACTCTCTTCCCAGACCTGCCTGCTGGGTCCGACTCCCATCCTCATGATGGTACGCACGGGCTCCAGAACAACCTGACATGCTATATTCTGTTTGGGGGTTATTCTTGGGAGGGGGCAGCTGAGCAAAAGAATCAGAGCCATTGTTCTGCTGGAATATTCCTGAAGAGAGGTAATCCATCTCTCTTTTTTTTTCTATTCCCTGATCCCCAACCTGAAACCACATAAGGAACTCTGAGAAAATCCCTTATAAAGACCAGAAATGTCTTCTGAGTGGGAGTCTGGAATCACATTACACTTTTGGGTTTTCGCTTAGACAATGGGGCTGTGTGCTGTAAACGAAATGGAAGGCAATAGAAACAAACAGCCACAGGGACTGAACCAACAGCCTGCCAATAGAGAGTGAAGTGGGGTGTTTCTCAGGGGAAGGTGGCCTCTGCAAAAGCTGTCTACATCTGAGACACCTTCTTCTGCCTGATTAAAGGTCACCACAGAGGTGTAAGGAGAAAAACAGCCACAACAAAGCAGGCCTGTCTGCTCTCTCCTCAGCATCCCTTGCAATCCCTTAGGTTAGGAAATAATCACATTCACAGACTGAGGTGCTGCAAGGTGAAGCTTTAAAGCTGATGTAAGAATGAACTTGCAAGTTGGAGTTAATTGCTTTCATGACTAAAGGTAAGCTGAAAATCTGGGAATCAATCCGAATGAGACTAAGTGTTATTGGAAGAGAGTTTGGCTGATTCTTACAAAGCTAAACACATTCCCGCCATCTGATCCAGCCATTTCACCTCTTGGTATTTACCCAAAAGTAACTGAAATTTTTTGTGCATGGGATAGCTGGGTGCCTGGCATCTTAACTCTTAATCACCTAAACCTGGAAGCAACAAAAATGTCCTTCAATAGATGAATAAACACACACACACACACACACACACACACACACACACACCATGGTACATCCAACAATGGAATATGACCATGAAAACACATGAATGAAAGTCACTGGCTTATTTCTAAGTAGAAGCCATTCTGGAAGTGGCATCAACTGTGTGACACCGTGGGAAAATCATAGTATCAAGATTGCAAAAGCTGATTGGTTGACAGAGGCTCCAGGGCTGAGAGGTGGGGCAGAGAGAAATCTAAGAGCAGGGAACCTGCTGGCGCACAGTGGTCCACAACACTGTTATGCACCTGCTGAATCCCATAACAGGGCCGCTCGGCGAGTGGACACTACAGTTATGGGTAAAAAGAACAAACCAGCGCAGGTTCATTGACTATAAACAACCATTCTGGTTTGGAACAGTGACTGAACAGTAGGGAAGCTGGACAGAGCCAGGCCAGAGTCCATGCTCTGCTTGCTCAGTTTCACTGTGACTAAAGCTGGCATGATTTCTAAAGTGTTTTTTGAGGGTGTAGGTTCTACAGCAACTGAAGCACTGTCCTTAAGGTTATCTTTGAAAAAGTTGGAGGGGAAGCTCAGTGGTTAGGAGCACTGGCTGTTCTTGCAGAGGATTCAGGTTTGGTTCCCAGCACTCATATGTTGTTTCATAGCCATCTGTAACTCCAATCCCAGGGGATCTGGCCTCTGAGCGCACTACATGCATGTGGAATATAGACACACACACACACAGAATAGAAAGAAAAGAAAATCTTTAAAGATGCAAGGCAGTTCCTATCCACATTGTTTAAGTTCAGAAGGGGAGGTGGCTATCACTGTATCTTGGACATTGTGTACATGCATTGAACTGTTGAAACTAGAAATTCTCTCCGCCTTCCTCAGAGCAGATTGGTGTGTCAGGAAACCCAGTCAAACAGAAACCATTGCTCAGGAGATGGGGTTCAAGGAGGGCTTAGGGAAGGGGATGACATTTTATGGTGTAAAGTACACACTTTTATCCCCATATCTCACTCTCATATTGGAGACCAAGTCTATCTCTTCCCTCATTTCTCAAACTCTAGGGCCAGCGTTGCTAAAGAGGACTTCAAGAGCCTTGGTAAATCAGTGGGACAAAGGCACTGAGCTCGAGTACATAAAATGAGGAAGAATGGAGTTTTAGTGAGATGTGTCTTCATTTATGAAGGTATTTGTCTTATTGGTCCAATATTGTGGCAATATCATAGCTAAAACCTTTAAAGTATGGTCTTAACAGTTTACAAGTATATCAGACTCTTAAAAAAACATTTATCTATTTGTATGTGTTTTGCCTGCATATATGTATGTGCACCACATACATGCAGTGCCCATTGAGGCCAGAAGAGGACAGGATCCCTTGAAACTGGAGTTACAGATGGTTGTGAGCCACCATGTGGATGCTGGGTCCTCTGCAAGAGCAGACAGTCCTCCTAACCACTGAACCATCTCTGCAGCCCCAAAATACTAGACTGTTAATAGGTAGTATAAAAAGGGAGGGGCTTTGTAACTTACTGATGGGAAGGCTTATAGCTGACACTGAGTCTTACTTTGAGTGATAGTCAAACATAAAACTTAGTCTTGGGTTATTCAACCCCTGTTTATCTAAAGAAAAGTGAAAACACACACATCCTGGGTTTGAGGCTTGCTTGGTGTTCAGCCGTTCCCTCCCAGCATGCAAGTGACTGGGTTTTTCTGTAAGCCGAGGAGAGAGGCTGCACGGGGCACTTTAGAAAGATTACATGAACTGTGCCTGAGAACCCTAAGGAAATACGGAAAGAATTCCATAACCTGGAGAAAAGGAGGCTGTAAAGATTCCAGAGAGAGCTGCCATCTCCACTGAGGATAAACTGAACACTAGCATTTTAATAAGTTGACATCATCTGGCTCTGGCCTAAAAACCATAGTATGGTGACATGGTATCATGCACACAAGAGGTTGTTCCCATGGCAAGTACCTTTCCTTGGCATCTTGTATTAAACTCTGAGGACTAAGAATGGTGGCCGAGGGCAATTGCTTCAGGAAGCAGAGTTCGAGGTTATGGCTTAGCTGTCCCAGTTCCCCAGGAAGTACAAGACCAAGAAAACAAGAATGCAGATGAGGAGAGAGGCATCCCATTAAAGAGTAAAGGAAAGGAGTGTGAGACTAGAAGAGAGAGGTGGAGAGAGAAATGGACTGCACCCAGTGTCTGTCACACATCACCACAGTGTCCCTTAGTCAGACATGGCTCAGCTTTCTGGTGCATCTGCAGATAGACCCTCTTCTTTCTGGGGCTGTTTCAAGGATGGTGAGGCCAAAGTTGGCCACATAAAGAGTCATGTGGGGTCTGTTCATGTTCAGTGTGACAGGGGACAAATGAGTCAAGCGGCCCATGGAGACGTGGGGACAGCCAGGGAAGGGTCAAGCATTGTCACCAAGTGATTGGCTGCCGGAGGGGTCACAGACAAGGCACAGACAGCAGCCACATAGTTTAAAATCTATGCAGCAGAACAGATTAGGGAAGGGTATGGGCTAAACTTGCAGTGATTAAGTAATGATGGGTTAGAAAATGTATATGGGAAAAGAAGGCTCGGGATGAAAAGAACATGGGACCTCACACCTAAGCTCCTCCATGTGGCAGACACCCCCCACTCACCACTTTAGAGTCTTTCTGAGACTGTTAACCACCTCGTTCTGCTCTAGCTCTGCCGCATGAACCAGTTCTCCCAGCCCCCCCATCTGCAAGCACAGCTCCTTGCTCACACTCTGTACCTCTCACTTTATGGCCTGGAGCCTCCCCTGGGCATTGGACTCTGCAAACTCAACTGAAGCCCACACAGGTTTGACTTAGAAATTCAGCGACTTCATCTCCAAGCAGTGGATTCATTAAGCAGTAGGAAGGATGAATGTGAGCATAAATTATTATTGATTGTCCCCACCAAATAGACTCTCCTTGGACCAAGTATTTTACATCACTTCCCCAGTAGGTCTGCGAGCAAGCAGTGAGCCTCATGGTTACCAGATGCTGCACAGAGAACCAGCCTCCATGCCAAGATGACCTGGGGCTCTATACTTACCACGTACCCTGCTCCACTCTGTGCCTGGTTTCACTCCTGTCCACCTGTTGTGAGAGTGACTGGTACCCATGAAGAACCCCTGTTCATAGTTCAACATTCACAACTTTGTGACTTCTCCTGAGAACCCCTCTTGCCGTCTAGGGACTCCTTGGCACTCTTACTTACCAGAGTCCTGGGAGACCCAGATCGGAGTTTAAACATTACTCAGTGGCTGGGTCCCTGTTTCTCTTGGCAGAATTCAAACCACTTGAAGACAGTCTTTGACTTCCTGCTTCCTTAGCCTGGGCTGGAATTAGCTTTTAGGTCCACTTCACCACTACGACAAGCCCTTGGCACTGTCTGTACTAGACTGACAACCACAGACTCCAAGTAAAAAAGCCACTGCTTTTCACACTTTGCATAGTCTATGTGGCTGCTGTCTGTGCCTTGTCTGTGACCCCTCCGGCAGCCAATCACTTGGTGACAATGCTTGACCCTTCCCTGGCTGTCCCCACGTCTCCATGGGCCGCTTGACTCATTTGTCCTCCTGTCACACTGAACATGAACAGACCCCACATGACTCTTTATGTGGCCAACTTTGGTCTCACCATCCTTGAAACAGCCCTAGAAAGAAGAGGGTCTATCTGCAGATGCACCAGAAAGCTGAGCCATGTCTGACTAAGGGACACTGTGGTGATGTGTGACAGACACTGGGTGATGTCCACTTCTCTCTCCACCTCTCTCTTCTAGTCTCACACTCCTTTCCTTTAATCTTCAAGGTCATGCCATGGTATGGTTATGCCCTTAAACAGCTCTGGTTGTCTGGCTCCGCCTTGCATAATGGGATCCTGGTACCAATCTGTGCTGTCTCCTAGGACTCAGACAGCATGGGTAGACTCTGAGCTTCAACACATGGCAAGTTCTCTTCAGTCACATGCTGTCAGGAGACAGGCATAGCAGGGATCACCTCTACTTTCAATATGGAAAGCAGAAAAGGACTTGCTCTGGACGCCTGTACCATGAACACCTGCGCCCTGCCTGGAGCTCACTATTCTGTGGGACAGAATCGAGTTTTGCTTACTTGCATCCCTCTCGTAGGAGGCCTTCAGCCTTGCTTTTTAAAAGATTTATCATTGTTTTATGTATGTGGGCATTTTGCCTACATGTATGTCTGTGCACCACATATGTACAATGCTCGTGGAGGCCAGAAGAGGGCGTCAGATCTCCAGTGGTGTTACTGATAGCTGTGAGCTGCCACGTGGGTGCTTGGAACTGAACCTGGGTCCTCTGCAAGAGCAGCCAGTGCTTTTCACTGCTGAGCCCTCTTCCTAGCAGTGCCTTGATTTTGTAAGCTTGGCTGAGTCAGAAACAGTGATGGAGGTCCTGCAGAGGCCCTCAGAGCACACCTCCCAAGCTGTGTGAGCACATTTCTGGGCGCGTCGTCGCTGGCAGGAAAGGAAAGAGGCTTACAGCTTTAGAAATGCAGTTTCCTGAGTTAATATTTCATGCTAAATCTATTCCCTCTTTTGACATCTTTATGACCTGTGTACATCAGTCTCATATGTTCGCAATAATGTCTAAATTGAAAGGGCATGATGATCACTTCACAGTTAAAACAGTGCTCTTTGTTAAGTCAATCTGAGCATCTTGTTACATTTGGGGCACATGGCCAATCAGATACATGTTCCTTTTAAAGATCTCTCCTTACTTTTCCAGGACTGCTCTACTTGGAAAGACTAGAAAGACTCTGCTGGCTTTATCTGAGGGTCTCGAGGGTTGCTGCCATATGTTTCCTGTCCTGTTAAAGACTGATTGCCTTTGGACAAGTGGGTGTGAGTTATTGAGTTAAAAAACTTGAGTCTGGAATTATTATCCTCAGTTTGGACCCAGCCTGGAGTTTCTGTTTAGTTGTCTAGACGAAGGTGGTATGTCTGAGAACTTGGAGCATGACCACACACTGGCTTCTTATGGAGGTCTGTACAGTTCTTACAGCAAGCCAGCCAACTAAACACAGTGATGGCCACTACTCAGATTGAAGAACTGGAACTCTGAGAGGATCTATGGCTTGGCCTACACTGGGCAGAAGCAGCTGAGTAGCCGCTGAGCTCCCAGCTCAGAATTCATCCCAATCTGCAAGAATTACCATGGTCTGTCTGGGTCTAATTTAGGCCCTGCACACACTGGGCAGAGACTCCTTCATTCCACATTCTCTTCACTGTTCAGCAGATTTTGTTCACTCAACAAATGTTAAATGCCAGTAGCCAGTAATAACTAATACCTCGCTCTAAATAAAGCACTGTTTTGAGGCAGCACATACACCGACATTCTGATTTCATCTTTTATTTAGGGAGCAGGGAGGGGAGCCATGCCCGACACAGAGTCCGTCAGCAGCAGCAGAGTCTCACAGCCCGAAAGTGGGTCACGGTGACAGGATGGATGCGGAGACAGAATGCTAAAGAGCGCCACCGCACTGCAGCAATTGCCCTGGAAAGAAGGGAGTGTTTTCTTCAGACAGGGTGGGGAATTCAAAGATCACTGGGTCCACCTGTGCTGCCCAGGCTCAGAGCAGGGCTTCGAAAGCTGCGAAGCCCCAGTCCCTGCTCTGTGAAGGTGGGACTTCCTCTTTGTGGGACTCAGGGTCAAATTGAATGGTGACTAAGCAGGCTCCGGGCACTCACTTCTTCACTTATTGTGTGCATATACATTCATTCTATTCCCATTACCTATGGGGAAATAATGGTGAACACGGCCCTCACCTTCTTCACTTACTGTGTGCATATACATTCAATCTATTCCCATTACCTATGGGGAAATAATGGTGAACATAGCCCTTACCTTCTTCAAACTCTGAGCGGGAGAGATAACTATTTTTAAAAATTCAAAAATAACTATGAAACCATGTGCATAATAGCACTACACAGGAGAGATGTCATAAGCATAGGCAAGACGAGCCGATGAGAAGGGTGAGCACAAGTCCGGGGAGTCGAGTTCAGGCCTCTCCAGACCGGAAGGCAGAAGGTGAGAATCAACTCTTGAAAACATCTGCCATGGCATGCACATTCTTGTACTCACACGATCTTCATATACACACTAACAATAAATAAGATAAAATTTAAACGATAGGAGAAACATTCAGAATACTGAACAGGCACCAGCTAACCAAAGCATGGATGGGTTTAGTCCCTGAAGGGGCTAGTCATTTTGGAGATAACACTTTAGCGGCTAAAAGAAATGGAGTCAGAAGGTTAATAATTACCAAAGTGTGGGGAACTATTTTAATTTTTATAGCCTATATTTCAGATATAATGGAATAATATGCTCTGGGCTGGAAGACTGACTAAAAGATAGGGGGAGTCATTCTAACAACAACAAGAACAACAACAAAGGATTAATTAAGTGAAAAGAGGAGGAAGACCATCCCAGGCGGCTGCAGCATGTACCAAGGCCCTGTAACGGGAGGTGGCAGTCTGTGTGAGATGTTTATGGAGGACAGGATGGTTCCTGTGTTTTGCAGAGGGAGCATAACTGAAGGCAGAACTGCTGACCAGCGCTTGCAGAATTTTCCAGGCCATCTCATTTTTCTTTTCTTCAAGAGCTGTGAGAACTCTTAAGATTTTAAACTAAAACAGCAAGGCCCGGCTGTATTTTAGAAAGAACATTTTGGTTCCTGTGCAGAGGGGAGACAGCAGTGGGATCAGCTGAGAGCTGCTGTAGCCATCTAGGGAAGACACGGAAGGATACTGGTTATGAGAGTGGGAATAGATTTCCTACGTGTTGAACTGGGAGATGTTGTTATTTTTACTGAGTTAGGAAATACTCGACAAGCCTGGGGTGTGCCGTTGGTGGAAGCCGGGCGGAAGGCTTTTGGAAGCGGGACAGAGTGATCATGTTGAGATGGAGGGATCTTTGCCCGAGCAGCCTGGGCCAACGGTGAGCATTTCTGAGTCACCATTGTAGCAGTGGTCAGTAGACCATGGACAGTGGGTGCTTGGGCCCCAAGAGGAGCAGTGGGTCTTGGTGGGGCCTTGAGAGACTCTGCCAGCTTTCCTTTGCCCATGGAGGAAACTAAGGTTGTGACTGCGTCTGGTGAGGGCAAGCAAGGTGCTTTGCTAACAAGCAGCCACGACAAAGAGTCAGATGAGAGGAGGACTGGAAATGCCCACTGGCCCGGCCTGCAGAGAGGTCTCACTGAGAGCTGGGTGAGAACTGCTGTGTGGTTTTTCTTTAATTTTTGCTTTAAACAGATTATAGACAGACAGGCAACCGCAGCAGGATCCAGAGAGGTCCTGTGCCCCCGCCACCCAGCTTGCCCGGGTTCGAGGCACCCTATAAAGGGACATTCTGCTAACTGACACAGAGCCCCTGCAGGCTCTGCTCGGAGCACTAAGCGACAGTCACTCTGGTGGAGCCATGGGGCCCCAAATCAAGTCAATGCAGCCCTGGCACAGGGTGGCAAGAGATGTGTGAGGGCCCTGGAGACAGTAAACATTCACTGCACTCTAATGTGAGAATGTGAGCCAGGGACTGGGTAGTGTGGCCCCATGGAAGTCTTCACCACCACCACCACCACCACCACCACCGAGAGAGAGAGAGAGAGAGAGAGAGAGAGAGAGAGAGAGAGAGAGAGAGAGAGAGAGAGAGAGAGAGAATCCAAGAACAAATAACCGGAAATCTCTGGAAATAGATACCAGCATCAAAGAGGCGACACGAGGCTGGGGACCTGGCACTCTAGCGGCACAATCACCATGGACATCCAGTTACCCCCAGCAGCAGGGAATGCACACTCATGTAGTAGCACCACACAGAGACTACCCCTTCAGGGAAGATTTGGGGGTGCTCATCACTCCAGTGCTTTCTAGATTTTAATCTACTGAACTGGGGCACAAAACAATGACAGCTTCAATCCCATTCTCAAGAATTCCACTTCCCACCGCACTTTAGAAGTTCTCATTGTGCTCCAGTGAGGAGCTTGGGTGAGATATTCCTAGAAGCCCATTTCACGGATGGAGCTATTGACTCCAGGGTCTCTGAGCTCAGAGTTCTGCCTTGTTGACATTCCTGCTGCTTCAGAGTCCTGCTTCCTGAATTGCCCTGGATCTCAAGAAGCATGTTATCTGGGTGGTGAAAACCCACCTCCCTGATGCCTTTGGACTTTGAACAGTTTCTTCTTTCCAGCAGGTACCAGGCACCCAACAGTGTACTGAGACACACTGCATTTTTGTACTTCAGCTGCAGTGGGTGGATGGCAGACAACTGTAAACATAATTAGATGAGACCCTGAAGGATGGATTTCACTGCTGCTTGTGTCCCAACTTGTCACCACTGGGTTATTTCATGAGGCTCCCTTTTCAAGATGGTGAGCAGCAAAGACAGGAGCTGGAAGAGGGGGAGGTGCTCAGGAGGCTGCAGGGGGACCTAAAGCCAGGCTGGGCCTGGGCTGTGGTAGCCTCCTGCAGAGAGATGCATCCAGACAGGTGCAGGCCCAAAGAGCCCTGCTCCAGGCTCCAGAGGGCCTCACTGGCAGGCACTTGAGGGGCACAGCAGCTCTCCAGCGAGGGAACTGTAAGGGGCTCTGGTGCTGCATGCTAATTGGCAGACTTTAATGACTTTTCATCTCCTCCCTCTCCCCCCACCCAACAATCCCCTCATTCTGGCTCTGGGCAGAGGAGGCTTGCTGCCATGGCAACCAAGCCTTCCAAAGCCAGGAAAACTCACCATAGAGATGTGGGAAGGAGAATTTCACTGTTGAATTTCCAAAGGGACTGAAAAGGGAGGGAAAGAAAGCCGGTCTTGGGAGTGATACAATTGGAAACCAAGCTTTTGTGGCTGAAGACACAGATGTATAATGAAATGTGCATGGATTCCTAAGACCACATAGATGGGGCCTGGTGAGAGTCCTGGAGCTTTTAATCCTCATATATTCAGGTCCACAGCACCATGCCCACAGGGACCCAGCACAAAATACTGAGCATGTCTGTGATGTTCTCATCTTGTTGAGATTTGACCTCTGTACTCAGGAACAATGGCAGAGACCGGATATGCTCAGAAAACGTTAACTTGATCGCCAAGGCCATTGATTACTGTGGCTGCAGTGCTCAGTCACAGCTGAAACACGGCGGTGCCTCCTTTGAAGGGGTGGGGCGGGGTAAATCCAGCGTGTGCAAAGTGTGCCTTTCCCTTGCTGGATTGCTTGGTGGAGAGGGCAGGGCCCATCCAGGTGTGCTGGTTGGCCAGTTCCATGAAGTCAACCTCCCCAGTGAGACTCAGGACTTTCTGATGCTGCTATAGAGAACGATGCCAGGCCAACAGCACTCAAAGAATCTTCCACAACAGGACAAAACTGCAACAGTGTGGGACCCATGATCCCCTCTAATTGCAGGGAGCCCCAGTGTCCTCTGACACACTTGACTTCATTTCTCTCTGTTACACAGGTCTCCTGTTCAGACCTTCTCTCAGCTTCTAAAGGAGGCTGAGGTTTTGTGCCATGAGCTCATGGCATCTTTTCTGAACTGCCCCGGTGTTAAGTAGTTGGTGCTCAGAATGTCAAAGGGTGTTTAGTTTTCAGAACCAAAGCAAACACACACACTCACACGCTCTCCTGGGGACCAGGAGGAGAGTTTCTAAAGGCGGACCACAATGCTTTTAACAGTCCTCTTTTCTTGGAGCTGTGGACACAGCCTGCAGGCCTTTATCTGCTCTTGACAACTGAGGAAAACAAGCCAGGGATGGCAACTCACTCACAAGCCAAGTCAGCAAGCCCTGAGAGCCGGAGAGTGCTTGGGCCTGGAGGAGGGAGCCAGGCCCACAAAACAGAAGCAATTGGTTTTCAGAGGACAGCATCCATGCAGATCAAAGACTCATTTGTTCCTATTGAGTAAAACACACAACAATGTCGCATTCACCTATTTCTCCCTGATGTCATTTTTCACACAAAAGCTTGGTGACATACTTGACTCCCAAGGCCTGGCTCACCATGTGACATCTGACAAGGCTTCCATTTGCTCCCTTTCAACAGTATCCATTGAAGAGGCCAGGCTAGAGGCCAGAATACAGCCAGTACTTGGTGCTCCTTCAGTTGGGGACCACTGGAGATAATAGCAGTTCCTTACACTTGCAGATGACTTCCTGTTTCCAGTGTACTTTACACACAGCATCTCAACCAGTCTCAGGACCAGCCGGGAAGCATGTGGGTAAAGCTGTGTTACCTAAGCAGGGAGCAGATGATGGAAAAGCTTCACAAGTCACGCCTTCCATCTGGGGTTGCCATTAACAACCGGCTTTGTAGTTAGTATGGTTTCTGGGTATAAGGGCACAGATAGTTCGAGTTTGGGAAATTCCTCAGGAGATTAAAGACAGTACCTTTAAAGAAAATTTTACAAACAAATGTGAATTCTAGATTTTTTATAAAGGAACATGAATGCAGGAGGATTGCAAGAAAGAATGCCAGAGAAAGGAAGGGAAGGACAAGGGAGGGGAACTATATATGATTTATGAATATGTATGGAAATGTTACAATGAAATCAATTATTTTGTACAATTAATTAAAAAACCCAAAGAATAAGAGTAATGAATAAATGAACATTTATAATGACAACAAAAGAAAAAATTGAAAGTTGAAGCAATTTATACAAATAGGAAAAAAGGTCTATTTTCAAAGAAGATTACAAAGAAGAAAACGTTTTCAGCAACAATGGTTTAGATGCAGAAACAAACGTGGGACGCAGCATTAAGAAGTTAATTCCCTAAGCTGCTCTATGGGTTTTGTAAACTAAGAATCAGGGCAGTTGACTTCTGCTAAGGTGAGGAAGCCCAGAAACTCATGTGCTGGGAACTTACCCTCACCACAGGGGTTAGGAGTCAGAATCTTAGGAGGTGACTGCATCCCAGAAGGCTCTGCCTCATTAACCCATCCGGGCCACTGCTGGAAGCTGGGGTACAAGCAGAGTGGGTGTGGTTGACCCTCTCTTCCTCCTCTCACTTGCTCATCTGGCCTCATGCTAAGACCTTGACCACGGTTGATGCAGGAAGAAAAGCCCTGGTCAGGTGTGGACACCTTGACATCAGAGTTCCCAAGGTCTAGAGTCGTGAAAACCAGGTGTTGTGACTGTGACACAAACCGGCTGAAGCTGTAGGCCAAAAATGCTTCATGACATGGCACATGCCACTCAGCCAGCCTTGCAAAGGGTTCAGCCAACCACAGCTCTAGAAATTTAACAACATAACCCCTTTAACTGAGAAGACCAATTGCCTAAATCGCATTTTCCATGTAAAACTATTTTGAGGTATCTTTTCACTCGTGTTATGGAATACCGAAGATGGAAAACATTCCAGCTGATCCAACTATAGCGTTTTATAAGCATTTAAAATACATTCACAAAGATCCGGAAGAACGAACGGAGAGCAAATGAGAAGCGTTTGAGATGGCGATAAACTGGAAAATACAAAGACATTGTTTTGAGAAGTGTCATTAAATATTTAGTCTCTCAACCAAAATCTACATAACCAAGAAGCAGAATGGTGTCTGTGGGGAGGGGCTGAGTGGGTGTGTCTGTGGGGAGGGGCTGAGTGGGTGTGTCTGTGGGGAGGGGCTGAGTGAGTGGGTGTGTCTGTGGGAGGGGCTGAGTGGGTGGGTGTGTCTGTGGGGAGGGGCTGAGTGGGTGGGTGTGTCTGTGGGGAGGGGCTGAGTGGGTGGGTTTGTCTGTGGGGAGGGGCTGAGTGGGTGGGTGTGTCTGTGGGGAGGGGCTGAGTGGGTGGGTGGGTGTGTCTGTGGGGAGGGGCTGAGTGGGTGGGTGGGTGTGTCTGTGGGGAGGGGCTGAGTGGGTGGGTGGGTGGGTCTGTGGGGAGGGGCTGAGTGGGTGTGTGGGTGTGTCTGTCTGTGGGGAGGGGCTGAGTGGGTGTGTCTGTCTGTGGGGAGGGGCTGAGTGGGTGGGTGGGTGTGTCTGTGGGGAAGGGCTGAGTGGGTGGGTGGGTGGGTCTGTCTGTGGGTGCGTCTTGGCTGTGGAAATGTCAGTCTCACAACAGCTGGTCTGTTGTGATTTTCCTAAGGTTAGTGGAATGATTTACAGCTGATTTGGTGACTGGTAGCCACAGAGCCTCTGTTGAGTCACCTGTGTTCCGATACTATCTATTTGCAGTCAGAACATGAAGTCACTCCTATTCTGGCTCTCGCAACACCACGATTCTCTGCAGTATAATCAGATTGAAATCCAGTGTCCCAGTTTATATCACAGTTATTTCTCATTTTATGTCAGTCAGTGCAGTTGGCTGTTCCTAGCAGCCCCAGCCCTGTGGAGTTTGGGGCTGTGTCACAGTGAAGACACCTCCAAAGCCAGTTCTGCCTGCTGTGCTGTGTGCAAGGTGTGCACATGGACATGATCAACTGCCTGCCTTGAGACCCCTTCACACAGGAGAATGTTGTGTAACAGTTTCCTTGGAAATTGAAACATTTCATCTTGCAAGGAAGCTCTTTAAGCATGGAGATAAACAATTCAAAATAGCTCCAGGAAGTCCCTAAAACTGACCAGAGTCCCTCCTAGAGCCTTCCCTATCAAAGTAAGCATTAAAAGTTGAGAGTCTGGTCCGATAGGAGAATGCTGGGCTGGAAAGACAACTCTGAGACCAGTGTAGCTGCCTGGAGAGGTTTAGACCAGAGTCACTGGGGAATGACTCTCTCCAACTAGTTGATTTGACTTCTGGTTGTGCAGTGTGGTCCAGCTTCCCAGCTTTCATGAGCTGTCACCATGCTGGGGTGGCTTTGGTGATGCAGCAGTCTGTGAGTCATTTCTGCTCCTGTAAGTGACCCCAATAAAACTCACTGGTTCACCAAATTGGATTTCGGTGGTGTCCATATTGGGTCTGTCCTGGAATCCCTATCAGGGGTAAGTAGATGTGTCTGTCACATCTACCCAGGAAAGGTTTTTGTCACACAGCACTTGGTGAGTGGCCTAGCATCACTATCATCATGGCTCATGCTTCCCATCCAAGGAGCACCCCTTCCTCCAGAACTTCAGGAGACCCTTCAGGCATGCCCAACCTGCAGGGTTGGTTTATCTAAATCCATCCTCAATGCATCAAAACCCATTACAAACTTTCCTGGGATTTTCCTTGTGCAGTAGTTTCCAAACTTGGTGAGAACTGATCAGGACTTTAGGAGTGTGAGGGTTGTAGGGAGGGAGGGAAAGGCATTATCAAGATTGGAGATTACGATCCAAGGTGAATCTGATTTATACCTTTATCCTCCTTCTTCTAATAGCCCAGGCCTTACGGGATGCCTCCTCAATTACTTAGACAAACATGGCTTCACACTTTCTAGACTTCTAGCCCTTGGCTCTACCCACACAGTTGTGGCTTCTGTGTTCCATCTACCCACTCTGTCTCTGCATGTGCCTCTCAGTCTTTTCAGTTCCCAAATATCCTGGAAGATATATCAAGTTTGTGTCACACTGCACAAAAACTCTCAACTTTTAGGTCATGTGACAGCCATATTGGCTGCTAGTTTATGTGTCCTTAGTACTTCCTAGCAGATGAATAAGCTCTCATTTAACAGGTGGTAAAAGAGCAGCGATAGCCATTTTAAGGAAATGATTGTAGCCTTTCAGAGTTTAAATTAGAAATTCACAACTTTGAAGTATATGCATATATATATGTAAATAGCCAACAATATTTATATGAACTAACAGCATTAATTAATTATATGTAGGTCAATATTTTAAGGAACACACAATAAAAGTTTAAGATTTTCATTGTTAATATTCTTTCTGTAAAAGTAAAGTTGAATTGTGTATCATCTGCCTTGTTCGCATGAGTTAGCAGTACTGTTGAACAATCACAAAGAAACTGTTTGAGGAGATGCTGGAAGCATGAAGTTCCCTCCATGTGTACCATCAATCAATTGATGCTTCTACTCAGAAAAAAAGTTAAGCCGCTTAGAGTGACTGGGTTTTCATCTTTTTTGTTTTTTTAAATTTCATGTGCATTGGTGTTTTGTCTGCATTCATGTCTGTGTGAGGGTGTTGGATTCCCTGGAACTGTAATTACAGACAGTTATGAGGGGCCGTGTGGGTGTTGGGAATTGAACTTGGGTCCTCTGGAAGAGCAGCCAGTGCTCTTACACCCCACCACACCCACACACTAGCCATCTCTCCAGCCCTGGGGTCTTTGTCTTAAGGCTTCCTCAAATGTGGACCACTGAGTTTTGCAATGTTTTGTGTGAGGTTAGGAGGGAAATCCAAGAAGAGGCAGAGGGAGGAAAGGAGTGTCAGATGACAGGCAAACCTGTCTTTTCTGCTTTGTTCAAGGGCTGATGATGCCCTTTCTGCACCGACTAAATAGAATTTGTATTTCCCTAGCTCAAAAAAGCGAACGGGATTACTTCTGTCTGCATTTACAATGCTGTATAGGAACCTCTGTGCCATCTATATGTAGCAAGATCATTTCTTTATCGATTCAAAGTAAATCTTGACCAGACATTACTGAGCACCAAGTGAATTTGAACCCAGTGCCCAACCTAGAATTGTAACGACGCTCTTTTAGTGGCTCATTAGTCAAAAATATGACGGTCCATTTGAGTCTCAACCACTCACTCTTCAGACACAAAGACACCAAACACTGTCGTTTACAGGACAGAGTGTGATCTTGTCCACCAACCTTGTCTGAAAGAGGCTACACTAATGGAGATCTATTTCATGTGCAAAGAGGCCTGTGTTCCAATACCCTTTGGGAAGATGGTCTGCTTTGATATAAAAGATACCTTTGCCTGTTTATTGGATATTGCACAGGGTCCCCAAACAGGTGCAAGACCACTCTTCTGTCTCCTTTTTCTCACTACATGCTTTTGCCTGCCTTTACCAATATCACATCCAATGACCTCTCAAGTGAGCACTGTCTGCCAACGGAGGAGAGGCCTGGAATGTTCTGAGATTATAAAATGACACAAAGTTTCAGTCATAAGTGAAGCAATTCCTCTCGAAATTCCCTATGGGGCAGTAAATGAGAACTTTGGAACTTCACAGTTTGCATCAATGTGGAAGGTGTTTCTCAAAGCATGCCACTCCTGGCCTTCAGATACTTGCCGCGTAATGACTATGGTTTAACCTCTCAGGACTCCCAGGCCTCGACCACCTTTTCATCTCTGAGAGGTTGTTCTGGAGTCCCAGAGGGTACACCTGTGCAGTCAGAGCTCCAGCTGCAAGTGCCTGCTCCTTAGAAACTCAGGGTCTGGGGCCCAGCACCTCTAAGTCTTTCTTGCTCCACCCTGTATCCTTACGTTTCCTTCTTTGTCCTGCCCCTTCTGGCTTTGTATTTGGTCCCAGAAACTGCAGAAGAGAACCATAGGCAACCCTGGCCATTACTGGTGGATAGTTAAATGTGTGCTTCTTGTTAGTGCGTCTAACTGTCCTTAACACACAATATTAGTGTCAGATGAATTCAAGGAAGTTCCTTTTTCCAATATGGACACTGGCAACAGCCGCACTGACGTGTAAATGAATCGCAGATCAGGTTTGGCTAATTCAAGGAAGGTTTAGTCTTAAGAAATGCACCTCAACCAAGCTCTTTATGCATCCTTCTGTCAACAGAGGGCACAAGGTTGAGTCACAAGGTAGGGATCCCCCTCAGCAACCCTTTGACTGGCAGCCATTAGCCTTTTGGCAGAGGGACAGTCAAGATCTCAGGCTGTACTATGGATTTGATGCCTTGAACTTTTTGTGATGAACACACACCGTTCTTTACCTCTGCAGTGGAGCCCATGGCTAGAGTCCCGGGCTAGATTTCAAAAGTTGTGCTTGCTGTAAAGCGCTCTGAGGGGTTTTTGTCCTCAATAAAAGCTTAATAAATGTCATTTCAACCACATTAGCCCACTGATCATATCTTCCTGAAGCAGGGAGGTAAATTACAAGACCTTAGAAAGGGCAATTTTAGTCAGTTTCCATCATGGAAAGGGGGGCACTCAAATCATGTCAAAAGATTGGCTACGGTCTGACTGCTGTGTGATCTGCCTGATTTCCCTAAAAAAATGTAACCCATTAACAAGGGAAGTAATTGCTTCTATAAGCATCCTTGGGAGGACAGAACCATGATCTCTCTCTCTCTCTCTCTCTCTCTCTCTCTCTCTCTCTCTCTCTCTCTCTCTCTCTCTCTCCCTTCCTCCCTCCCCCTCGCCCCTCAAGAAGACATAGACTTGTCTTGGTAACTTAGCCAAAGGTGCTTGAGTAATGGGAAGGCAGCATTATCCTCAGAGTTGCTAGTAACTGCAATGACTTTACTGGTTACCCTTTGATAGAGTCGTACTGTTTGAAATTTTGTTATGCTCTTTCATCCTGTCTCCAACCGAAGACACAAAAGGAATGAAACAACAAATGCAATGGAGAAGTTGAGACGCTTTCTTGTGGCAATGTGAAGACCTCATAGCAAAGATCAGACAGGACTTTATCTCCCAGTAGCAACTCTTTCTAGTTTATAGCTGGTAGTTCTTCATGAACTATGAACGGTTTTTAACAATCTGAGAAAATGCTGTAAATATGTTTTGTCACAAGCAGGAGTGGGTCCCAGAGTGCAGTTCCAAGAGCAGGAACCCTGGGTCATTTGAATTCTCTTGCCTTCCATAAACCCTAAGGTACCCTACAAACTTACTAAATCAGGAAGTGTTGGGGTGGAGCCAACTGTCTGTCTTCGGGAAGCCACCAAGCAACTGTCACACAGGAGTTTGATGGCCACACCGTAGGACTCACAGGGTTGCCGTCTCTCGGCTCCCTCACTCTGTCCTTTCAGTGATCTATGACGGGTAATGACGTTTGGGATGCCCAGAGCTTCTTGCATGTTGGGCAAGGGGCTCATCTACTCGGCCCTATGATTTCAGTGGTGATGAAACCAAGGCCCTGAAAGAAGAGCCAACATTTCTAAGATCGTGGGATCAGTTTAAGAAACTGAAGCCCAAATCTACATCTGCCTGATTCTAGAGACCCAATTCCTAAACCCGCTGTCCCAAGTCTCTCAACAAATGTGAGTATCAGAAATGGTTTCCTCTAAAAAGGTCTGACTAGGTTTTCTACCCCTGGTAAGCTTTTCCCTTTCTGCATGGTGGAGCTTCCCACGGAAGACAATGGCTACCAGGCCCTGATCCTCTCATTACCTGCTTTGGAGGGTGATACCACAGCTGGGGTTTGTACCAGATAGTGGAAATCTAAACAGCTGGTTTCCAGGGGACGCAAGCCTTGTGGCTTAGGCACTTTTTACTCCAGTGATTGACACTTGTTCTATAAGGGATCCTAGTGTAGCTGACCTCAATTTCCAGAATTAGAAGGAACTCAAGGATTCAAAGAGAACTGTTTATAGTAAAAGAAATGAGTTAAAATAATTGTGAAGGCTTGGATGCCAGAAAAGCCCACAACAGACTTGCTGCCAGCTGTCCTTCCAGCGTCTCTGCAGGCTGGCAGGTGCTGCGGATTGTCCTGGGACCAGCAGCAGCCTCAGTGTAAGTGGTAACATATTTCACTCTAGGTTGCCTTCCCATCCGTCAGTCTTACCTTGGGATTATTCACTTTTCAGGTTACCATGGGAACGGGACTGATTATGAATTTAGAGAGAGCAATTTGGTGTAAGATGCTGTTAAAGGACACTTAGTTCTAATGTTGAAAACCGGAGGCCGGGGACATTTAAAGGGGCTTTGCCCTCAGCTCATGGATCTGCAGAATGACCCCAATCCTGAGACTTGATGCGGCAGAATCAGAACATGAAGCACGTTTCCCCGCTCCTCATCCTTGCCTCACACAGAAGCAGTATGGAGGAAGAAAGGCAGAGGAAACAGAAATAACCCATCTAAGCTGGAGACAGAGTCTTTGAATCTGCTGAACCTACAGCACCCCTTTGATCATGACTATATCTTATTTGCACATTTTTTTCTGGAATGAGGAACAATTTAGGTTATAGCATATTTTTGGAATAATGTTTAATCCCAAACAGTGACTGTTTCATTTAAAAGAGATGCTTGCACAAGGGTCATTAGTAGCTGTCCTATGCTCCAGAGGAGTAACAGCTACTATACATCTTTCCGTTCTACAATGTGTGCTCCATGGGTGGCTTTCTCATCCCATACTAGCTTACAGGTAAGAAATGAGAGACAGTCAACAAATGTAAATGGAGATGTTGCTTCTTTCACAGAAGATCTACTTCATACAGTAGACAACAGGCTAGTCTATACCCTTGCAGTGACCGATTCAACATAATGAAGAGAGAGGCACTGGGTTTCTGGGTAGAGTTAGATCAATCAAATGCTCCCTTACTATTGCAGAGGTCACAGGAAGTCTAGGAGAGGACCTAGGCCAGGGAGCCTGGACATCTGGATGCTACTGAAGCTCCTGAGTGATGAAGGTGCACTCATATGTCTGTCTCATCATCAGAACCACTAGTCATTTAAAGCTAAAGTCTGCTGAAAGGGAACCCTGCTCAATTGTGCTTTGTTAATCCAGAGTCTTTAAGAGACACCCAAATAGCAGGGCCTGAATCCTTGTGGATATAGCAATACATAAGTTTCATAAAGTCAATCTTGATGAAAGACCACCGACTCAGTTCTCCTTCCAAATCTCTAATGCTGGTGTGTAGCCTTGAGCTATTCTTCCAGGGGGGTGCACAACACACAATTCCATCCAACAAGATGGAAAATGACATGCCATAAACATTAAGAAGCAGTAAACAATTTACTCTTTCTTCAATCAGAATGCCTACACAAAAACAGAGAGCAATTTGGTGTAAGATACTGTTAAAGGACACTTAACATTCCATCTAAAACCTGCCAATCAACTCGATTGATAATCTGCCTTTCAATGAAATTAGTTTCTTGGGTAAGCTATTTTAGTTACTTTTCTGCACAGATTTAACTTCAGAATAATAAACACCCAGAAACTATCACTTTAAGTAATTAAAAACATAGTCACTTAAAACAATTTCTCTCTCTCAAACTCCTTTTATCTTGTAGCTATGGTAGCCACAGTAAAATGTTATTTATTAGAATAACAATTCCTCCACTTAAGGGAGAAAGGACATGGAATTATCATTTTTCTATTATTTTAATATAATGAAAAGGACAGACTATACCAGTTATTATAAAAATTGAACTATATGTCATATAAGCTATATTTTGCTCCCAAAATAAAATGAGAAATAATGCATTAGGAAAACCATTTTCCTAATTACATGTACACAGTCATATGAACAAATTTCTACCCTCTATCTATTGGTCTGTCTCTGTATAGTCCAAGCATTATTCACTTATTTAAAAAAAAAACAACCTACTAAAGTGAATATTGAGGTTGGTACCTGCCTATTATCTTAGCCCCTAGGAGGCTGAGGCAGGAGGATGGTGAGTTCAAGGCCAGCCTGCGATAAATACTTCAGCTTTGCCTCAAAAGAATAAAAACGAAAAATTAATAGTGAAACACGTAGTCAGAGAGTGTAAGTAAAACGACAAAGTCTTGGTACCAAGGCTGAGAAGTGGTGTCTCCCATTCCTTCCTGTTCGTCCCTTTGGGTGCGTGTGCCATGACGATCTCTCCGGCGCCGATGTGAATACGGGACATGGAGACTGGGGTGATCACTTTGGACTGGGTGCTGTCTTGACCCCTGAGTCCTGCTTTCATCTTCCCAGCTGTGTTTTACTTTGAGGCTCACACTCAGCATTTGAACTTGGGCGCCCCATTCTGAACTCACTATCCAAACCTAACATGAGATGCTCCAGACAGAGGCAATGGTCACACCCAGCTTCTCACTTAGGCTGGGATAGTGATGGAGTCCCACTCATGGAAACCAATCCAAAGTCATGGAATGGGACAAAGAACAAGAGCTCTACATAGACTCATGCCCCCACCATCAGTTAAAGTAGCATGAAATAGAAACATCTAGAAATCTAATGATACTGAAGAATACTTATGGGTTACTTAACTGGTGGGATGAAGTTATTTGTCCATTAAAAGTATAGTGATGATTCACTGTAATGAAGGAATATCTTATCAAACAGGCCAGACACAACCCTGAATGATGATTGTAAGTGTGAAGACAGGATCAGAGCATGTATGCACAGTACGTGTCAGAGTCAAAGCAGTGAATCTTCAACACTCACTAATCTACATTTGAAGACTTTTCTACTACATAAAATTGGCCTGTAACCCCCAAATCGATAGTCATGGTGCTTTTTCAGTCATCCATAGCCATGTACAGAGCAATTAAAATTTGAATTGCCTGGCACATCACTCCTAGTAAAGCACAGAGATGCTGTGACACTGAGTCTCTTTCCAGCTTTTCCACTGTAAGTGTCCTTCATTCTGTGTTATTCACGATTCTGTTAGTGACTTTTTGTTTAAGGAGACAAGAAGTACTGCCTCCTGTCGCTAAGGCCAAAAGGCTGGGGTGTGCCTTATGGAGAAAACATGTGCATTCAATCAACTCGGTTGTGGTATGATCTATGTTCAGCCTGTTGGCCCCAAGCTCAGTGTTAATGAATCCACACCACACGGGTGTTCACTGTCTTAGCATGAGGTCTCAGCAAACTGATCACTGCCTGGAAATACAAGAATGCATTCAATGTCCTCGACCTTGAGAACACCCTGGTTTAGTCATGTAGGGCATTTCTTCCAGTGGGCACATGACTGCAGCACATGAGAGCTGCAGCTCACGGTCACCACCCAGCATCATATGAGGACAGTAGTTGGTGTCTCCAACCAGGGAAAAGATCCAATTCAAAATGTGAAAGAGTATGGCTTCTACTAAGTGAATATTCCTTTTGCACCACTGTAAAGTTGAAAAAAAAATGAGTTTAGCTATCACAAATTAAGGATAATCTCATATTAAATAAAAAGCTTCTAAACAGAAGAATCCATAAATTTGTTACCCTGGCATATCAGTTGATGAAAACATAGTGACCAGGGTTCACAGTTTAACCTAAATGTAAACCTAGACGGAAGTTCAGAATTTGCTAACTCTGTTTTCTGTGATTCTGTAGAACTCAGGTGTTGTGAACAACAAAAGCCTTTTGTATATGCACACACATGAGCCAACATGCATTGTATATGCACACACAAGCATGCATTTGTCCTTGTATCTACATCTATATTTACATACAAACTTGTAAGAAAATAACATGTATAAATACACAGATATGTAATCATGCAGATTTAGTGATGATTTAACTTCCCTCTTTGAGTCTCAGAGTGTTTTTATAACATTACATCTATTGTGAAAATATTTAAGATGGACAAAAGCCAAGGAAACCCTGTGGATTGATAACAGTCCTCTGGCCATGTGTACAGCTTTTCCTTCCTTCCTTCCTTCCTTCCTTCCTTCCTTCCTTCCTTCCTTCCTTCCTTCCTTCCTTCCTTCCTTCCTTCCTCCCTCCCTCCCTCCCTCCCTCCCTCTCTCCTTCCCTCCCTCCCTCCCCCCCTCTCTCTTTCTCCCTCTCTTTCTTTCCTTTTTTTTTTTGAAAGCACTGGCCTTAATTCTTTTTAAAAAGGTTGTCCAGCATGTGTCCTTCATGGCTATTCCCTAGATAAGATAATTGATCTCTCAATGTTTTAGTTGGATGTAAGAAGTTAGGATAACATCAGGCCTTTCATGAATGTGTAAATTAAAACGCTGCAATCAGTTTTTCAGAGAGATATTCTATTCTCTTAGGCTCCTACAATTGTCATAGTATTGACTTTGAGCTGAGTTACAGTCAGATAAAATTCATATCTAAAGCTGTAACTCTCTGTGTGACTGTATGGCACATGGCCCATTTAAGGAGGTGACCATGGATAGATGACTCATAGGGTAGAGGCCCAATCCAATAGAACTCTTTCTGAAAGAGATGGCAGGGTTTGTTGTCTTCATGGAGACACAGTCGGGTGGCCACCACCAGGAGGTCATGAAGAAAACCCTTAGGGGCTCAGCTGTGTGACTCCCTGACCTTGAGCCTACAAACTGTGACAAAGGACATTTCTGCAGTTTAAGCCACTCAGCTCACTGTATTTTATTATCGCAACCTGAGCTAATACATTTGGTTCAGTCCATTTATCCCCTGACTTCCTACTGGTAGCCACTGCCTGTCCCTGTACCTTCAGACCAAGGTGTAAAAGGGTCCTGTTCCTTGCACTTTCCCTTAAACCCAGCGAGGCCCTGGCCAGCTTTTATCCAACTCTGTTTCCATCACGCGACTTCAGTGCATACCCATTTCCTACTAAGACACTGAAAGGACACAGCAAAATATGAGACATTTTAAAAGCCTGGTAATCCCAGACCCTGTTGTACTGACAGAAACACAGATTCCCAGGACTCCTAACAGAGTAGTTATGATGTCTCACTTTCAGGGTTATTGTCCTAACAAGTGGAATTAGAATTAGAATGACTGTTGTATTCCTGGTTTAATTTGGCTCTGTTGACAACCTGGCCATGTAGTAAAGGCAAACTCCTTTTGGTCTGCTCAGAAAAAAATATATCAATATTATATTTTCTTCCAGTACTCCAAGGCCAGGCCTCTGTAATGTCTGATTCCACTTTATTTTTGTCGTGTCTTTTCCCCCATCTTGGTTCCATTTGCTGAAAAGTCTTCATTGTTCCAGGGGTCAGGAAAAATGGGCAGGGGGAGTGCTTGTTTAGAAGTAATTGCCTAGCAACCCATCTTCCTTATTCCAAGGACAAGAGGCAATTTGCATTTGGGGAAAGAAGAAGGAGAAAAGAAAAGCTTCACTTCTTCCGAGTGCTAGTCTGGGAATATTTGGTTGACCACTCCTCAATGGAGCCTGCCTTCCTCTGAGAACTCCCCCTGGGTGGCCATCCTTTGCAGGCAGCCCTGTGTGTGCTAACTGGGGAGAGGCACCCTCTTCCAAGGTGCTCCCAAAGTGCCTGGGCCAGTGAGTGGCTCCTGGCACTGCCAAGACACAGCCCCAGGCAGCTCAAGAACAGAGCTGAGGACATCCTGGTCTCATTCAAGGGAGTGTTTCTTTCCCACACTGTTCTCTCCCTTTGTAGTGCCCTTTTGGACACGTGCCACACCCAGGCCACGTCCAGGCCTACTGCCCTTAACCCCCAAGCTGCTGGCGGGTTCTTGAGTCTCCTTGGGGAAAGCCAGTGGGCATGTGGCAAAGGCAGAAGACACAGCCTCCACATCAGTATTCTCAGCTGGCCTACAAGAGGTGGAGGCCAGAGGAAGAGGGTTGCTTTCTAAGTCCAGTGGGAAATGCAGGCAGGGTGGTTTCTGGGAAAATCACCATCCCAAACCATAGAACTCTTCCCTCAAACATCTTCTTTTCTACGTCCTCAGTTTCCACACTGGTAAAACAGAGAGTGCTAGCTTTTAACAAGAGAGTTGTGGAAGGTAGAGAGATTGTAGTCCTGAATGCTACAAAGTGGTAAACAGGAATGGGGAGGGAGAAGAAGAAGAGGAGGAAGAGGAGGAGGAAGAAGGAGAAGAGGGGAGGAGGAAGAGAGAAAAGAAGAGGAGGGAGAAGAGGAGGAGGAGGAGATGGTAGAGTAGAAAGAGAAGGAGAAGAGGAGGAAGGGGAGGAGGAGATAATTGAGCTTCAAGTGGACAAGACATTGCATTGCTGTAAATTACAATCTCGAAGACTGAGACGTTTGCAAATTATACTAGCGCTGTTCGACTTCCTTCTAATGCTGCCAGGTAACAAAAACACACACACCCTTGAGTCTGTTGTCTAGCAAAGGTGGCAGTGTCAGGATTGTGTTCTCTGCTTTGTTCATCACCTTCCTGCACTAGGCTGTCCATCATGGTGCCCATGAGGCCCTGCTGAGCACAGGTGATTCGGATCTGCACTGTGACAGCAGATGTGGCTGTCTTTAAAGAGGTGTGGTTTAGACACCTTGTTGTTCTTTGTCATTTCTACTCTTCCACGTATGTAGACACCTAAAACAAACTAATCCCTCGATGTCTGGATCATGACTAAACAAATTTTTTTTTTTTGCTAATGCAGGAATAGTGTTCTGATAGGAGATGATGGAAGATACCACCATCTAATCCTCTTACATGTATGGCTGGGAGACAAAATGGATCTAGAAGAAAAACTCACTCATTCACGGGGGTTGGTCATGCACAGGAGATAAAGAAATGAATATTTTAAAGTATTAGTGAGCAGGACTTCGCCTTCTGAAGAACACAGAATTGGACTTCCCTTCTGTCTTCCTCCCTCTCCTTCTCTTCTTCCTCCTTTTCCCTCTCTTCCTGTCCCCATCCCTCCCACCCCCTCTCAACTAGCCTTGTAAATTCTCTAAGAATTGATCTCAGGTCTTTTCTGTGAAGAAAAGATTTTATTTTTGCATTTTATTAGTGGAACTGAAATTATCTTGGAATTATAAAGCTGAATGGATGGATCACACAAATCCTGTTTGCCTGTAAGGCCTCTGGGATGGGGCCCCAGAAAAGCCTCTCTTTTTCCAGGTCAGCTTAGAAATCAGGATAGCCTGTGCTTGGCATTCACATTACCACAGGGGATTGATCTAATTGATGATGGGAGGTTCTGCTTGTTAGCAGGCCTGCTTTCTTTCTTAGTTGGAAGGGTTTGGAGGTGTATGTATTGGGAAATGAGGAACCTGGAGCATAGTGTCAGGATTGGCAGAGATCACCTGTGCTAATGTCTTTAGTGTTGCTGGCACAACACGCCTGATAGAAGCTTCTTGATGCAGGGAAGGGCTGATTTTGATTTACTAATATT
The DNA here is from genome assembly GCF_049852395.1 of Peromyscus maniculatus bairdii. Lineage (NCBI taxonomy): Eukaryota > Metazoa > Chordata > Mammalia > Rodentia > Cricetidae > Peromyscus > Peromyscus maniculatus. The sequence continues at coordinate 140,199,405 of NC_134856.1, read as the reverse complement.
TCAAAGGGTTTCAGTGCATCTGGTTGAGGAAGGTGTAGAGTAGGCATTTGTGATAATGGCTGCCCATGTGCACACACCAGACTGGGAAGGCTGTAGCTGGAACTGGAGGCCTCCATGGAGTGACCTACTTTGCCACCACAATAGCATCATAAGCTGGGAACTGAGCACTCAAAACGCCCATGTCTGCAGAGGACATTTCAGAGCCACCTGTACCAGGGGCACATTCTCATTTAGTTCTTGTGCATTTCTGAAGGAGAACTTGAGCACTTGGTCTTCCAGTACCAAATGGGCAGCAAGGAAAGACTGTCATGGTCAAATGTGCCCTGGGATGAATGTGGCCTCTGTGGTTAGTCGTGTGTTTTGCTATGAGCTTGGAGAATAGGAAGGCATCTCTGGTGAAATGTTGAATCAAATGGTACCTTGCTTACATTTCCCCATCTCCCATAACCTTTGCACTTAGGATCCACAGTGACTTTTAGTTCAGTGCAGTCAACACTGGCGCATTCTCTTTGCTAGGACTTGGAGAAACTGTTGGGCATAGCCCTTGAAGTACTCAGACACTCATGCCACAAACCAGTGGGATGCTGACACTGTTCAGAGCAGCCAGGCACACATTGCCAACGCTGTTAAGGCTCTGACGGAGTTCGGCAAGCCTGACAGAAGCAGGGGAGTGTGCAGCCATGGCTCACTGCAGAGCGAGCTGGACACAGAGTCTCTCAAACTTCCCTGTGCTCAAAAGACCAGTATCTGGCATCACCTTTCCCTTAGGGCTAAAGTAAGTTTATAGAAATGAGAATGTGGTGGCCAATTTTAATTATCAGAATAAAATTCACAGAGCTGTGTAGTTACAGAGCTTTAAAAATCTTAGTTACATATAATGTCCCAAACTAAAGAAAATAAAAGTGCATTGTAATAATGTAAATTTGTTTTAAAAAATTCACATTGTTACAGTCATACATTATAAAGTGAAATCATGAAAACATATTAAAGTTTTGTTGTATTGGCATTATAGACTGCATATTTAGGTCTGATGGTTTTCATTGCATAGTGCACTTGATGTTAGTGGCTGCATTAATGACTATGACACACACAGCAGTGCATTAGTCATTAACATGATCACTGCTGGGCTACCTGCTTACAGCAGTGATCACTGAGGCCTCTTCACAGTCTCGAGGTTTCCTGGGACACAGTGCATGGGACATGGAGTCCTTTCTGCACCAGCCTGTGAAGCCCACACTTGCCATTCAGTCACGAGGATCCTCCATCTCTGAAAAGCAGCCCAAGGGTCTCTCACTCCCAGACAACCCTCTTTCTATTGTGTGGGATCTGTGCAGGAATGGGGGGCAGCAGCTATAGCAACCACAGCCCTCTGTGTGGCAAAAGACAGCCACTGAGTTCACATGCAGGCTTTTCCTGTACCCCGCACTCACATTCTCTTCAGCCCTCCTGCCCATGCCTGGTTTTAACCTTATTGGTCACACTCCTCTGAGTATTTACTTATTTGTTAAAGATGCCTTTGAAACTGCAGGTGGCTTAAAAAAAAAATCTCCGTAAATTTAACATGTACCCAAATGAATATCTATTCTCTTCCCCTCCACCCAAAACCAGACCACAGAATGTACAGCAAAGCCCGTTTAGATGGTCAGATCTATTTCACACTTCTGTAGTTTTCCTGTTTGTCCCTTCCATTCCCAATCCACCTTCCAGGTCCTGCGGCTTTGCCTCCTCACACAGCTCCTAAGTCTTTTTGCTCTGCCCTGTCCCTGCTGCTGTCCTGTCTGTCCCTATCACCACCTCCCTCCTCGGGTCTGCAAGAACTCCTTTGCCATCACCCTCAGCCTGAAGACGGCTGGAGCCCACAGCTTCCTCTGAGCGTGATGGGAAGATCCTCAGCACACTGGCCAGGCACTGGGACTCAGAGCCCCTCCCCTCCAGCTGGGCTTGCAGCATGAGCTTCACCCCAGCACATTTGCCTCTCCCTCCCTGTGCTGTTTCCTCTGTCTGGAAACTTTCCGCATCTTTTGCCTTACCCCAACCTGCAAGCCTCCCCTCAGAGAGGCTCTCTGCAGCACCCCCACCAGGTCAAACTCCCCCTTACAGGTTCTTAACGGCATGTTTGTTCCACACCGCTTGCTGTCCTATCTGGGGAGCATCTATGGGTCATTTGTCAATGCCAGACTCTCTACAAGGCTATGGTGTCTTCTGCCCATCTTTTCCTCACAAATACCCACGATCTGAGGCGAAAGCTGAATGGTGTTTGTTGAATAAGTTTCAACAATTCTCTCTGTTCTATCCAGAATGTTCGGCAGGCTAGGAAAGATGGAACAAAGTGAAGACGTCTTTAAATAGAAAGACTCGTCTCATAACAAGATGCATACCTATAGTCATAGCTAGATGACAGCCCAGCCTTTACTCCGAACACTGTGAGCTTAGTATTCTTGCCTGTAGCAGGAGCAAGGGAATGGATGGAGGGAAGTGACAGAGAAGGTAGGCAAAGACTAGCACAATTTCCAAAAAATATGTTCTCATAACTAAACTTGACCTTCGTTCTAGACTGAATTCTAACTCAGGCTGTGTAAGGATGTCTGGGAGAAGCTACAGAAAGCAGTGGTGACCAAGGAGGGCCCTCATCAAAATGAAGCTATGACAGATAACTATCAGGATCCTTGTAGGTGACCTTAGGGGAGAGAAGTTAAGGCACAGCCGTGGGCAGGAAATGTATTGATTCTACCTAGGTTCTTGGCAAGGGCCCTTTAGTACCATTAAGAAGTGGAGAAATACAGCCTGAACTCAGCTAACCAAGCTCCAGCGTGTGCACGCCTTGTTGAACACCAGCCTGCCTAGTGTCAACTGCCCCTTAGGATACTGATTTATGAGATAACTTCTCCTGTGCTCACATGTAATTACAGCAATGAGAGCTGACATGTTAAATGCCCATTGCGAGAAGCGAACTGCTGAAGGTGCACGGGGTCCCACCTCTCTTGGTGAAAACGCTGCTGTTATTAAAATGTAAACACTGAAGAAGTTAGGTCTTTGGAATTCCAGGGCTTCATTCAGTCTCACGTGATTGATAGGAAGTCAGGATGCAATGTGATCTCAGAGAGTCTGACTGCAGAGTCTACACTGCCTGGCTACTGTGCTACTCCATCTTCTTGCGTCTGGTGTTGATGGATGCTCCTAGCTAGTAGAAATTCACGGCACCAGCCTAATGAGCACCGCTGTACAATGTTCAAGCACAGGGCTACTGAGATAGAATGTGCAGACGCTAATGTGTTCTGTGGATTTGATTCACAGGGATTTCATAAGCCCGGACTACACATATTCTTGATTCATCTCTAAGTTCAGCATTTCTTCCAGCTGTTAACATAGGCAGCAAACCACAGTAGTGTCAGCAGAATCTTCAAGGATAATATCCACCATAAACCAGGTGCTCTAATGTCACATCATTGCTGCTGCCGACATTCCAAAGCATCTTTTACCTACATCACTTTATGCCCACCCCCAGATGCCATTTAATGTTTTCATAATACCATAGATCACAATTTAAGATGTATAAGTCTGCTACCATTTAATGATATTATTTTGTAATCTCATCTATTTTAGTATCTTACATGTTGCATTGCAGGAGGAGTTTCTAGTCCTTTCCTAAGTGCTAAAGACTGGAGCCCTGCCCTTTGTTACCTAAATCTAGTGTGTTCTACTATGTGCGTGGCTTATCCTGTGATGGCTTCCTTTTGTGATGTGTGTTTAACACTCAGACAAACTGCTATGCCTCATGGTGGCTGGCGAAGGTTAAGTAAGTGATGGTAGTTCTAGGCCAACCCCAAAGAGAAGGAGGCAGCATATCACATAGAATGTTAAAATGTGCTTTCAATTTGGGCTGGTGAGATGGTTCAGCAGTTAGAGCACTGGTTGCTTTTGTAAAGGACCGGGGTTCACTTTCTAGCACCCACATGGTGGTTTACAACTGTTGTAACTCCAGTTCCAGGGGATCTGATGCTTTCTTCTGACCTCCATGGGCACTGCATGTGAGTGGTGTACATACATACATGCAGCAAACACTAATATACGTAGATAAAAATAAATAAATGTTAAAAATAAGTTTTTAAAAAATGTGTTTGCAATAGTGGTGGCTGAGGTTGCCAAGAAGGGCATAGTGGAAGGAACATGGAGCACGGATCAGCAGGCAGGCAGGGCTCTGGACAAGCCCTTTAACATTGTCGAAAGCCTCTCACATATCACTGTTGCTGGAGAAAGCAGAACGATATTATATAATAGTGGATGCAAAACCACTGTGGCATGTTATATCTTAGACACAGGAGATGCAAAGGGAAGCTGAGTGGGGTGAGCCATGAACACCCTGGAATCTTCCAAAAAGACCCAAGTCAGTGCTCATACTCCTGAGAACTGATCCTCCACTCCTGTTGGTTTATCTGAGAGAGCCCCACAGTAAACATGAAGCTGGATCCCAGGATTATGCAGCTCGATGATGCTCTCTCCTGCTCTCCAATGGCAAGGAGAGGACTGAGAACAGGGCACACATTCACTCGTTGCATTTCCTGGGGTGGCCTCATGACAGCATGAGGCATCAGGCAGAGCAGACATTTCCACTTTAGTAAGATGGGAAATAATCGTCAGAGAAGATGATTCATCGCGTCAGAGTCACATGACACTGTGCACACACAACAAAGGAGCTGATACTGTCCATCCGATGGTTTGGGTCCTAGATTTAGAAAAGACCCAAAGACCCAGGGAGGTGGGGGGTAACCTCAACAATGCAAACGGGGGTTCAGATGCTGGACACTTCCGGAGGTGACTTCACAATCTCTGAATACTATTTTCTTTATCTGTATCATCAGAACATGTGATGGGGGGGTACACATATGTAATCCCAGCCCTCAGATGCTGAGGCAAGAGGGGATGAAGAGACTCTGTCTCAAAAATCAAAACCACCAAAACAAAAACAGGTGGTTGAGATGGCTCCATGTCAGGCTGAGATATTGAAGTAGAGTGAAAACCTTTCATTCCAACGTCCAGAATTGACTCCCTGAGGCACTAAAAGCAGTCTTCTCGGGGCACAGTTGTTTACCACAGCGAGGTCTATCGAGGTTTCTAGGGAGAACCTGCTACTTGCCGGAAAAGAGCCGTGAACATCGCAGAGCTGTGTAGGCATCGGCTGAAGGAACACCCATGGACACCAGGCTTCGCTGGCCCGGGTTCTCCTTGCCCTCACACGAAGCAGCCATCCCTCCAAACCCATTCAAAACAGGAAGGTTCCGGGGCTGTGCGCAAAGGCAACGCACGAGGCCCTCATCCTCCGCAGCACCCGCGGCTTCATCCCGTCATCGGCAACATGTGAATGAACCAAATTATCTCCAGGGCTCAGGGCGTGGGCCACATAGCCAGGCTCCACCGTCAAAGGATCCAGCGTCATGTTCTCCACCCCCTTATGAGAAGGCTGGTGCTGCCGTAGGGTGCTGAGGGAGGCAGCCAGCCTGGAAGTGCCATGTAGGGAAGAAACTGTTCCGTTTTGGTGTTCGGCTTCTAAAATAACTGCTAATAAAAAGCCTTCGTACTGTGACACTTCAATACAGACACCCACAAGGATACCTTGACAAGCTGTTTCACTCTTCACAAGCCTTTTCTTGCGCAAGGCCCCACCAGTCACCCACACAGACACAGTCCTGCAGAGACAGGGACGGCCAGCAGGGGTCTGCCTAGACCGCTGGGCAGGACGCCCGGCCCTGCTGCTCTGGCCGGTACTGTCACAAGTGTCTGCATCCTTTCCAACCTACGGTTGAGTGTGTCTCACCACACTCAGGATGTCACGGACAATACCTGCGTAGAGAATGAGCCAAGCTCACCTTCCAGACGAGGACCAGGGTGGGGTGGGGGCAGAGAACCAGGGTGGGGTGGGGGCAGAGAGCCTCAAACCATTCATTGACAAACTGATCACAAATCCATTTGGGGCTCACAGGAAAACAGCACTGTTGGAAGAATCTGGGCTCTGACCGTGGGAGAGAGGAAGAGGTTGGATGATAGTGACTAAAATCCAAAGGCCTTTCTCACTGGAAGTCCTAAAGCTGCATTCTGACTGTAATGCCACCACCATCAGGAAAATAAAACACCACAGTTGAGGACACTTTTAAGAGCATGTGGCCTTCCCCCACCCATCGTGGTACTAACTGTTGAGTCTACGCCTTTGTGCACTAGGCTACCACTCCACGAAGATAAGTCCTAGAGGTTTTATGATGTCTATTTTGAGGCAGCTTCTTATTAGGTTGCGCAGCTAGACTTGAACTCCCTCTGTAGCTCAGGCAGGCCTAGAACTTTCTGTCTTGTGACACAGAGGCTGCCTTCCCTGGCCAGGTTCTGGAGCTTTAATTAAGAGCAATCACACAGTTATGATGTGATTCAAAGCATGGATGTCCAGGAAGGGGTTTTCTAAATTATCAAAGAGACAAGCTCCCAGGTGCTCACACATGTGGTCCCGTTTGGAAGTCTGTCGGTAGTGAAAACCAGGTAAGGCTTGAGAGACAGATGTTTCCCATCGGAGCTCAGAAAGGATTTTGTTTGGTAATTCTTTTACTTTTTTCCCCTTTGTGTGTATATATGTACGTGTGTGTTTGTGTGTAAACGCTTATCTGTGTCCATGTGCTCATCCAGGTGGAGGCCAGAAGACACTTTTGAGTGTTATGCCTCGAGTACAGCCCACCTTTGTTGCTGCTGTTGTTTGAATGGAGGTCTCGCTGGCCTGGGCCTCACTGACTGGCTGGCCATGGGCGGCCCACTTCCCAGTATGAGATTGTAAAAGTGTGTTACCATGCCCAGCTTTTCCCCCTTTCTTGTCTTTAAACACAGAACATGAGGCTCCAATTCTGTTTCTCGCACTTACGTGGCAAGCACTTCTCTGACTGTCCCCAGCCTCTGATCATATTTTACTGGAGCCCAAAGTATGCGCCACTTTGTCTGGAAAGTGAAATTCCTGACTCTATCAAAGCTTCTACTAAGCCGTGGTCACCAAAGGATCACTAGCATGTGAGCTACAGATACACAGCACCACCTGTATCCAGAGTTAGGATAGATTGTTGTGATAATCTCTGGTGATCCCACAGTCTCTGACAGGTAGGTAGTTAGAACAAGAGCAGGTTGGAAATGACCACTTGAAGAGAGATGTTTACAAGCATTATGAGAATCAGAGGATCAGCTCATAGCATGGTGGGACTCCACAGCTTCTAGCCTGTGCAAACAGTGCAGGGACAGTATCCTGGCTTTGAAAGAGGAATATTGAACACTCTTTTCTGAAAGCTCCTTTTAGTGTGATCAGCAAGAAGCTGGGCATGCACTGTACAAGAACCTTGGAGCTTAACATTAGAATGTATGTTGTACACAAAAAGCCTTTCTAATTAGGTCTGGACCACAGTACCAGTCATGGAAATAGTTTTTAAGTTACTAACACCCTACCTGATGCTTTTCTCCCTTTACAACTTAGGCCAAATCCAATTTATTTCCCCATAGAATTTTATAGATCTCTTCCCTCCTCTTCCCCAAATTCAATTTATTCTCTACAGCATGTACCTCACTGTTTTGCATCTTCTCCCAAGGAGAGTTTCTTTAGGGAAGAGGACACATCTTGAAGAAGCACGGTTAAGAAGTGTACATGAAACACTATCTCAAGCTAATCCAGCCATTCATCTGCCCAAAGTTTCCCAGCACTGAGCATAGAGCAGAAACTAGGAGACTCGGAGAAGCAGGGAATGCTAGGGGTATTTTCTGCCCACACAGCCTTCCAATGCCTTCTTGAACCAATTCACATTTGAATCTGAGAAATTTCTCAGAGTAGCAAAGATGAGATAATTCCCCCCTGCTCACTACTCACTGGAGATGGAGAAAATCTCCCCTACTTAAGTAATAATCTTGTGTAGGCAGAAAAACTTTAATTGTAGAAGTATTATGTAAATGTAAGTTATTTAATTAAAAAGGGGGGGAGCCTTCACAGGAAGTAGCTGTTTTAAAAAAGATGAGAGGCCTTGTTTCTCTTTACTGTGGATTCTAAGCAGCTCACTGATGGGCCCTGAGATGACACATCCATCACGGAGCGGTGGCACCCGCCTTCTGTTTCGAGGAAAGATGAAGTAATAGTGATGAGCCCTTCTCACCAACCTAAATATAAACCGTTTCCACGCTACTCAATAAATACACCGGCGGCCAGTGCTCCTCAAGAGATAAGCGGACGGGGAGTCAACTGATTGCTCAAGTCTAGTTCAGTGAAAGTTCCACATGGTGCTTAATCTTGGCTGTCAACTCGGTTGAACAGAGGGCTGCCAAGAAGATTGGTAGAGAAGGACTCTGGGTGTGTCAGTGAGGGTTTAGCTGAGAGATTAGCTAAGGCCAGAAAGTCAACTCTGAAAATGTGGACAGTACCTTTCTGCAGACTGGAGTCCTGGATGAAATAAAATGGAGGGAAGGAAAAGCCAGCCAGCTCGATCTTTACCCTGTGGTGTGTGTGTGTGTGTGTGTGTGTGTGTGTGTCTGCCTCACACAGACACACAGCCTTTTCTTTCTATTTCTTCCATCGTGATGTGAGCTGCTGTGGCATGCCCTCCCCACCAAGATGGCCTGGACCCTGTGAAGTAGTGAGCTGCATGTGAGGACACAATCTATAGCTAGGGGAAGAATCACAAGACCAGAGGACATGGCACTAGATGCTCATGCAGAGCAAGGAGAAGTGCTGGCTTCCATAGAGCAGTGTGGAGACTTCACACGAGAATCTGGGGTAGGCCTAAAGTTGCCTATGCTCTTGCCTTGCCCAGGAAATTTCAAAAATCAATATACAAAATAAAAAATTATCCCTGTGAAATTCCTGAACAAAGGTCAGAAACATTTATGGAAACACAGACCATTGAACATTCAATAAGGAAAAGTCACAATGTCTGGCTTCCCATCTAAATGACCAACCATCCTAGGAAGACACACACCATGATGAAGGGAAAATGGAATCAACTGAGATTTATGCTGAACTGATGCAGAGTTTCAGGAAAACATCTGAAATACCCACCAGTGCTGTTTCATGTCTTAAAATACCAGAGACACAGGTGAGCTAAGAAAATGCTCCTGCTGAACTTTTAGAAGAGCAGGAGGATGAAGGGACTAATGGGGACAAAGGAGATCCAGACATACAGGAGACGTCACCGAAACAGAAGACACAGCAGCAGGAACCCTCCAAAGTGGTCTGATCAGGGAAAGGAGAATACAGGACATGGGTGCTCAGTGTGTGCTGGAGAGGAGCAGAAGAAAAGTCTGAGTAAAGATCTAAACAGAGGAAAACTGTAAGTCCAAGAAATCAGTGATGCAGGAGCCAGGAGGCACACCCTTGTCAAACTGCCTGAGACCAGGAGCACCTTACGATGCCAGAAGACACCAGCGAAGTGAAGAAGCAAAGGCTTCCAGGACTTCTGTAACCCCCGACTACAGACCAGTGTGGTGTTTGCTCCCCAAAACACTTCCCAGGCAAGAACTCCTGCGAAGGAAATGGGCTATCCCGGAACATAAGGTTGGTATGACAGTTTTCTTACACTAAAGTCATTCATTTTTGCCCCACTCTGTTTCAGATCCCAATTTTTTTCTAGTTTTTTCTTTCTTTTTTCTCTTCTTCTTCTTCTTCTTCTTCTTCTTCTTCTTCTTCTTCTTCTTCTTCTTCTTCTTCTTCTTCTTCTTCTTCTTCTTGCAAGTGAGCTCAGCTCTTCATTTTAACCTACCTCTGGCCAAAATAATATACAGGGTATAAAATAAAAAATTTAAAGTGGGGTGTTTGGAGAAAGATTATTTTTGGTAGTCACAGGTTTCTGCTTCTTACCAGTCCTCCTCCTTCCTCCTCTGACCTCACTTTTGATATTTTCAGTCACAACAGCCAACTAGAGGCAGGAAGGCAGAGTTAAAGAACTTAGTGCCAGTCTGTAGCTCTGAGACTAAAAGGTCTCCAAGCCAATCATAACTGCCTACCTGTTAGCTCCTGTTTCATGAGCACAGCGACCCCCTACCTGCTTAACCACCATTAGGAACACACTGATGCTTTTGGTGGAATAATCACTAGCCAGCATGATCACAAGGTCAGAAACCAGAGAGGCGAACATTTGTCTTAAGGTCACAACACTCGTGCAGAGCTCTTTACAGCCTGGCTAGCTTGAGTGATGTCACATAGTTTGCCACAGGGAGAGCGGAGGCCTGATTGCTGTAAATACAGAGTGCAGGGGCAGAAATCACCTGGTGGACACTTGGTGTGGTGACCTCCCAGGACTCACTAGAGTGCTCTGACAGTCTGTCTGAGATACTTGGGGAGGCCTACTATACCTACACCTCTCCTCTACCAAGGAGAATGCTTCATATTTGCATACAGTACATCTGGGCATAAAATGGATAGGCTAATGGCTATGAATAAAAGCCCCAGAAGACAACAGTAGAATGTTACTCTACTCCTGCTAACATTTTTCATTTGCTGGAATGTGGGTGGGACAGGGGGCCTAGACAGTGCATCTCCAGGCCAGCTCTTCTGCTCTGGCTTCTGCAACTTCCTATTGTTCTTGTTAAAGGTCACAAGACATGATAAGAAATGAAAGGCTGTCAGGCATTCTTGCTTGAGGAAAATGACCTGTGACCATGGGTCTCTCCCACTGCAGCTCCCACTGTGTCAGATAGAATTTAAGAGATGTTACATCAGGTAGAACAAGTAACTACAGAGGTGGGGATGCTGGCCTTTGCTGGGAGAATGTTCTCGTAGCTCTAAGCAGTTATCAGAATATATTTCCTGGTGTAGAAACTCTCTTGGCCTTTTTCAGTCCAAAAGATGGGTATAAAGATATAGGTATGACCAACTGGCTCTTATGGAATTTGGTAACAGTCCAAATACCATTGGATGCATGGCAAAGAAGTCTCTGTTCCCTGGCCACACCCACAATGTCTACCTTGCCATCTCTCTTTATATCTATTATATGTCTTCCCTATCCTTTCCTGCACAGGGCCTACTAGACAACAGAACAATTTGGAATTTATATCTTAAATTCCAGGTTGAATGCTTCTTCATGAATTCCACTCGGATTTTCCAAACTAAACTTGTACTCTGGGGTCTCCAGTGCATATCTCTACTGCAGAACTTGTCTCATTTCATTGGAATGTCTAAGTAGAGCCCATGGGTCTTTTATCTAGGCTCATTTCATATGTAGTATACTATATGATATTTGTTTCTTGAATATGTGTTGAATAAATAATGATTATTGAATAAACAAACAAATGGATGAATGAATGAGAGGACTCTTGCCTTTACCCTACTAAAACTCAAAAGTATAAGTAAAAAGTTCTTAGGAAAGCTTGGATACAAACTAAACCAACTTAGAAACTTGAAATAATTTATGCAAATCTCTTTTAATACAGAATTAGCCTGAACTCAATGTTCTGATTTCTCTCTGGCAGACGGGTTCCTCTGAACTATGCTCTAAGTGTTGAGAGGAGAACAGAGTGAAGACGATTTCAAAGAATAGACAATATCTCATTTTTCTGAATCCACTTTAAGCAAAAGAGCCTGACTAGAAAGATCTATAATTGTTCATGTGAAAGTCAAGAGTCATTGTGTAAGTATTTTGTAGTGACTAAGAAAATAGGGAAATGACACACACAAATGGGAGCTGCGAGCACAGAGGACATCTTGCTTTCAGGGAGGGATTGAGTTTTCCCTTGAAATGAACATAGCATTCATTTTCGAGTGTTCTACACACACATCTCTAGAGGAAGGCATCCCATGACAGTGCTCATGTCCTTACTGCCAAGAAGTCACCTGAGGTAGGACATCACCCCTGGCTTCACCTCCTGAGGTCGGCAGCCCTGGAATCTGGGCCACCCAAATCCAAGCCAGCCAAACACAAATCTGAGTGTCCTCTAAACTCACTGAGAGAGCTTTAGTGACACACTTTAGTGACACACCCTCCTGATGGTTGTCTTGGTCAGCAATTACTCACCAACCACTTTCTTGATGCACCACGCACAGAGCTAGTCTGTGTAAACACTCGGAGTTGGAGGGCTTGCTCTCTGCCCTCTCATATTAGAAGAAGAAAATCAATAGGAGCTCATTTTGATGGTGCCAGACACTCTATGCTGTAATACCTATTTATACGAACCAACGAGGGGGGCAGATTTGTGAACACCTGCCCTGTTTGTAGAAAGCAAGAGGGGAGGAAAAATGGGAATTATCTCTTATGCTGCCTCTCAGAGAGGGAATGGTGTTGGTACACCACATAGTAAGAAACTAAAAACATCTTTAGAAGGAGTTTATCTGCCTACCTTTCTATCTTGAAATATTTTTATTGGGTAAAAATATCCCTTGAAAATAAATACATTCTTTTTGAAGACCAAAGTAAGATAGTTAATTTTTTGTTGAAATTTTAAAAACATTTAAAGACTTTCATTTATTTGTATTTTATATGTTTGAGTATTTTTCCTGCATTTATGTATTTGCACTGCATGCATGCCCGGTACCCACAGAGGCCTGAAGAAGGCGGTGAATCTTCTGAATCTGGAGTTAGCATTGAGAGTTCTCATGTGGATGCTGGGAACCACACCCACCGGGGTCCCCTGCAAGAGCAGCAACTGTTCTTAACCTTAGGGACTGGTGACAGAGCTGGGCAGGAAGAGGAAGTGATGTAGCTGGGCGGAGAGAGGAAGTAAGAGGGCAGGGACAGAAAGGTATATAGGTGTGAGTATACAGGAAGCAGCTCTCTCTTGGGCTGAGAATTTCCTAGCGGTAAGAATGTGGCTGGCTTCTTTCTGCTTCTCTGATCTTTCAGCTTTCACCCTAATATCTGGCTCTGGTTTTTTTATTAATAAGACTGTTTGATGATTTGTGTTACAGACTGGGCCATCTCTCCAACCCCTCTTGATTAGTTTTTTATCTGCTTGTCTGTTTCCTAAATTATCTAGGCTCCTCCTCTGTGCTGTGTCAGGTCTAGGTCACCAGCCTTTTCACTTGGTTGTAGGCAGAGTAATGGGGAAAGATGCCAAGCTGTAAGTTGGTTCACTGTTGGCTGTAAGTTGGCTGGCTACTTGTTACATCAGCTAGAAATTTTTAGTACAGCACATTTTCTTTCTATTAGGCAATAACCTGGTATTGAGCATCCAGTGGTGATTTCTTGGTTCATTGTTGATAGCATTTTGCCATTTGGGTTTCTGAGCATGACATTGCTTAGCTAACTTGTATTCATTTACCCCCTTAAATGCCTACCACAGATCATCTAACCCATTCTTCCCCTTTTTCTTCACTCTTAAGTAGAAGATGAATTAAAGGATGGGATTTCTTATCACATAAACCTAAAGCCCAAGAATTTAAAAAGCTAGGATCTCAGATGTTTGGGCCTCTCTAATCACCAACAGATTATGTTAATTTTAAACTCATGTTAGACCCAAACATAGAAAACTACCAAAGTGCAAATTAAAAAAAAGAAAAAAAGTATTCAATGGGTTCACAGTGGCAGAGTAATGACCAAGTAGAGTGATGTCCTAGCACAGGATGACACAAATCTGCTTCTGATCATCCCTGAATGTCGGGTTTTGCCAGGGGAGAGGAGGAACAAAAAAGTACAAAATAGAAGGCTGGTGCAGAGAGCTGCTAATTAGAACAATCTAGAAAACAAAAATGCTGGAGTAATTTTGGGCCCACCATGCTGGGCTGGTTTCAATGCAAGCTCAGTGTTGTGATTTCTCTCTTCTCTGGGAGGATGTAATTAACTCAGCTGCATGGGTTTGAGGCTCATCAGGCTTCCTGGTGCTGCCAGCTCCCTCGTGACCAGGAACAGCTGCCACCAGCTATTCCCAAGAGCACAGAGCTGGGGCCACCCCACTCGGCTGTGCACAAGTCACCAGGAGCAGAAGGTTCAGGCACCTAGTGGGGTTAGGTCGTTAAAGATTAGGTATCTGTGACTTCCCACGCTAGTTAGTCCATTCCCACTCCGTCATTCCATGTCAGATAATCCAGATATGGTGGTTTAAATAAGAACTGTCCCCCACAGGCTCGTGCATTTGAACATCCCCAGTTGGTGACACCGTGTGGGGAGGCTGTGGGACGTTTAGAACAGGGGGTATTGATGGAGGAAGTATGTCACTGGAGGCAGACTGTGAGACTTTACAATCAGCCCACTTCCAGTTTGCTCCAATGGCCTCCTGTGTGTGTAGCTGAGATCTGACCTTTCAGCTTCCAGCTCCTGCTACCACACTTGCTGCTTCCTGCCTGCCTTTTCTACCATTATGGATATCTAGTTCTCTGAACCTTAAGGCAAAATAAATTCTTATTTCTGTATCAGCTGCTCTCAACCTGTGGGTCATGACCCCTTTTGGAAAACACAGATATTTACATTATAATTCAAAACAGCAGCAAAATTGCAGTTATGAAGTAGAAACGAAAATAATTTTATGGTTGGGGATCACCACAACATGAGAAACTGTATTAAAGAGTCACAGCGGTAGGAAGGTTGAGACCACTGCTCTATAAGTTGATTTTGGTCATTGAATTTTATCACAGTAACAGAAAAGTAACAAACGAATTCACTAGACTAACCTGACCTTCTCCTTGGTTATTGTGGCTGAAAGGGTCTCTGACATTGGTGATGACATCAAATGTCATCTCTACCAGTTTCTCCCTTTAGAATGTGGTATGGGCTGTTGAAGCAGATATGAAGAAAATGACAAGAAAACACTTGTGGAAGGTCCTGGAGAAAGAGAAACATCGACAAGAAAAGCTCTTGACCTAGAGATAGTGGCAGGGACCCCAAGGAGACACTGTGATGGCGGTGGGATTGGGATTCGTGTTAGAAATGGTGTTATTTTGTGTGGAGGCAAGGGTGATCAAGGTCGCAGTGGGTGCTCTGGAGTTCTCCTGAAAAACCAAGCAGCAATTCCTGCTCTCCCATTTGATAGACACGACAGTGTGCTGTATGCTGGTTCTTTGATGATGCTTTCATGAAGCCCAAAAGTGAACTATCCTTTTGAAATTTTAGAAAGGGCTAACTAAAACACCTAACTCATTTCCGAAGTTTCCTACTCACTGTGCTGTCTTCCATTGTTATTTATCTCTTCCCCCAGCCTATTCCTTTCCATCTATGACAAAGGACAATGTAAAGCTGGTGCTTTTACCTCATTTTGAGTGAGCAAAACAAAAATCCTAAAAAAAATAAAAAATAAAAAAATAAAAAAAAAAGCACAAACTTTACAACTACATTTGAGTAATGGCCACGAACAAGGGAGATGAAGTTAATGGGTTTTTATAGATTTACTATTATTTTTAAATATGTGTGCATGTGTGTGTACCTGAGTGAGTTCATACACACCATATGCCTGTAGGTGCCCTTGAAGGTAGGAGAAGACTTGGATCCCAGGCATTGGGTCTTCTGGCCTGAGTGGAGGGTTTACCTAACAAATGACAATAAAAGATGGTAGACCACAAATGCCGTGTTTAAATAATTCACGAATGTTCAAGATCAATTTATATATGTAATGGCAGCTACTGTTTAAGCATTTTCTTTTTCAAGATTTCTTTTATTAAAAGCACATAAGGCTATTAGATTTTAAGTCTACTTGTAATGTACCTTAAACCACTAGATAATTCTTAAATCACACCTCACACACCCTAAACCATGGACCCAGCAGTGGCCGCTCTTGGATATTCCCTCCCTCAAGCCCTCAGAAACCAATCAGCTTCCTGTCTCCTTAGATTTTCTCATTCTAGACACTCCTTGTAAATGGAGTCACATGACACTGGCCTTTTGTGTTTGGCTTCCTTCTCTTAATATCATGGTCTTGTTTCTGTTTCATTTTTTTAGATTTATTTAGTTTAGTTTATGTGTATGAATGTTTTCTGTGCATATATGCATGTGTACCATGTGTGTTCCTGGTGCCTGAAGAAATCAGAAGTCAGATCCCCTGAAACTGGAGTTATAGTTAGTTGTGAAATATTAGGTGGGTGCTGGGAACCAAACCCAGGTCCTCAGCAAGGGCAGCAAGTACTCTTACCCACTGAGCATCTCTCTGGCAACTTAATATGATGTTTTAAGTTTTGTCTATATTGTGCCGTGGGTTAGATTTCATTCCTTGGTATTACTGAGCAACATTCCATTGACTCTCCACATCACGTCTACCCATCCAACAATTGATCAATACTTACATTGCTTGTACTCTTTTTTTTTTTTTTTTTTTTGGTTTTTCGAGACAGGGTTTCTCTGTGTAGCTTTGCGCCTTTCCTGGAACTCGCTTTGGAGACCAGGCTGGCCTCGAACTCACAGAGACCCACCTGCCTCTGCCTCCCAAGTGCTGGGATTAAAGGCGTGCGCCACCACCGCCTGGCTATGGAGTTTGTACTCTTTAGACATCATAAATAACTTTCCTAGCAGCTTTTGTGTAAACAGAACTTCAGTTCCTTGGGTATATTCATAGGAGTAGAATCGCTAGGTTATATTGTGGCTTTATATTGAAAAAGTTAAGCAATTGCTAAGCTATATTCTCAAGCACCTGCATATCTCTGCACCAGCAATGAATGGAAATTCTAATTTTCCCACATCCTCACCAACATGACTTACTGTCTGTCTGTCTCTATTACAGCATCAGTGTTGTGAAGTGACATCTACTTATCATTATCCTCTTGTTCCCTCATGACTGGTGTGCTCGGCATCTCTCCTTTGCTTTTGGGCCCTTCCATATCATCTTTAGAACAATGTCTGTTCAAATCTTTTGCTTAGTTTTGAGTTGAGTGGCTAATCTTTTTATTTTGAGATTTTCAATATTTGTTCTTCAAATTATTTTTCTAGAGATGCTGCTAAAATTGTTAGGTTTCACTTACTTCAGTCCTAGCCTTGGGATGAAATACACCCTTATTGATTTGCATAATAATTAAATCACAACATTTATTGAGTTCCTTCTTTGTTCCAAGTCCTTTACAACTTTTATTTTAAAAATAAAATAAATGCTGTTGCTTGGACCACGTGTATCTTCTTTTCATACTCATGAAGATCAGCAAAACCTTTCCTCAGAGAAGCACTCACTTGTTTCTTCTGAAGCTGGGAGACACTCATCCCCATCTCATACCAAGAAAAACAAATTTAATAAAACAGATATATCTGTAAAATACCATCTGTGCTTTAGACGCCTGGCAAAGGTCAACCACTTGCAGACTTGAGGCAAGTACTGCTTCCAAGTTCTGTGGGGTGATATAGTGTGTACCCTAATAAAATTTACCTGAAGATCAGAGAACAGAACATGACACTAGATTAAACATACAGGCTAGACAGTGGTGGCACACACCATTAATCCTAGCACTAATGAGGTTGAGATCTGTGAGTTCAAAGCCACCCTGAACTACATGAGATTGACTAAGTCTAGGAAAGAAAGAGCCGGGCAGTGGTGGTACATATCTTTAATCCCAGCCCTTGAGATCTCATGCCTTTGCTTGGGAAGCACACACCCCTTTAATCCCAGGAAGTAGTAATATGGCAGGGTGGAGAAAGGTACATAAGGCGTGAGGAGACAAGAACTACAGGCTTTTCGACAGAAGCGTCCCTTTCAACTGGAGCTCTTTCAGGCTGAGGAGACGCTGAGGTCAGAGGCGGCAGCTGTGACTTGCTCTGCTTCTTTGATCTTTCAACTTTCACCCCAATATCAGGCTTTTTTTTAAATTAAAAGACCATTCAGCAATTCGTGTTACAGTTCTGTTTCAGACCCTTGAGATTAAGATGGCTCACATCTCCAGCAAACACCAAAAGAGTTCCCCAACTTGACTTCTATTCACTCTCCACACACCAGATATGAGCTTATCAAGGCAATGAAGGAAGAACCACCACAAAACCATCTGCTGAAGAACATGGAGCAAGACAGAGATTCATTTTCTTAAACCAAGTGTAGCAAAGTTGGCAGCAGGGAAGGATACAGGATACAAACTGAGAGGGTTCAGCTTCAACATAAACAACCATGAGCTGCACAAAGGCCAAGAGGGGCATTGCCTCCACCAGCCCTACCCTGTTCTGGAAGTCAGAAAGTGACAAAGCAATAATCAAATGAAGGTTTCAGGACCTTGCTAAGCCTCCCCTCTGCCACACTTTCTTGGTTTCCAGAAATGTCCCCGTTCTTCATATCCAGGTTCCAAGTCCTCCATTTGCAAATCTAACATACCAGAGTGTACCAACCACAAGCAGCCAATGGATTTGAAGCATTGTCTGTAAGTCTGTCCATTTGTGATGTGACTCTTCCAGAACAGGCTGGCAGAACCTTTCCCACTGCATGTATGGGTGTAAAAGCTCTGCTACATTCACCCCTTGTGGCTCTGTGAGGGAGCTGCCAAGGTCTCCTAGACTACTACTCATATAAACAAATTCATACATGTTCAACCCTTAAGGTGTCTAGCTATCATTTCCCAGCATCAAACGGAAGTTTTAGTTAATCCTTGATCCTTGTGCCCTCAACCAACTCTGGAAATCCATGGCGAAGAAAGGTTCACCCTAACACTTGTGTGTTGGACACATACATGACCTAGAACATGATCATGTTCCATGTAGCACTTTAAAGAAGTAGCTTGGAGAAAATGGAACCAATAGGGTGCGCTTTAGTCGATCGATCGAGTCTTGCTAGTGTCCAAATTGGAAGAGGAGATTTAGAAGTGAGGTCTCCCATTAAAGCTCATGCATGTAAAAATAAATAAAAACAAAGATGACAGCCACCTGCATTCTGATGAGAGAGCCATGGGAGGAAATCACACCCACTGCCACCATGATCGTAGAGGTCTCTAAGTACTGGAGTCAGTTTCCTTTGACCAGTGATATTTCCTTATGCCAGCCCAACCATATGAATACATGGGGCTTCCCCAGTTAGGAGCGTCTCCTTACTTGGGCAGCTACTCACCCTGTAGTAGTCGGTGCTGTACACGTCCCGGGACATGCCAAAGTCCCCAATTTTCACCAGCAGGTTCTCCCCCACCAGGCAGTTCCGGGTGGCCAGGTCACGGTGCACGAAGTGTTGGGATGCCAGGTAGACCATGCCTGCTGCAATTTGCTGAGCGATGTGCAGCATCTGAGATTGGGTCAGCTCAGTGGGTGGGTTGCCTTCCGCCATCAGCACCGCGTCTGGCCCGTGTGCCCTGTGGGAGAAGACAAGGGGCTAGAGCCTCGGCTGGAAGACTGGAGAGGGGCTGGGTCTCCGTGCTGGAGGACACTGCCTGACTAGGTGAAGAGGAGGCCAAGAAGCTCCATTCCACCCACAGTTTATCTCTATAGCCAAGAGAGTGCACGGCCGCCTCATTTCTCCTGAGTGGGACACCTGGGGCTGTGTGGGCTGAAATGGTGAGACCTCACACCACACGTCAGCAGGCTTATGTTTCGGGGAATTCAGAGCTCTTCTGCCATCAGACATTGGCCACAGTCTTAGAAACTGAGAAGCATAATCTGCCTGAGAGGGAGTAAAAGCAGGAGCAGAAGCTGGCTCTCCTAGAGGCATGGTCCTAGCATCAGTGAGGTCCCCGGGTCTTCTCCAAGTCATGCTGCAGCCCAACACTGACCACTCCAGATGTCCCTGCCAAAGATGGGCAGCTCATGGTCCCCTTCAGCCTACCTGATCTGTGACCAAATGTGGCTTTCAAGCCTTGACTTTCAACCCTTGACTCTTTTAAGACCTGAGTCCTAGCCAGCAGGGTCATTCATCCCCACACACCAACCACACAGGTATCAGGACCCCTTGTGTCCTGAGAGGGTGTTACAGGGAGTAATGAAACCTGCTGCTGCCTCTGGATGGCCTGGGAAAAGCTTCCCTCCACCCCAAGGGAAAAATAAGAAGGGAGGGCATCTCCATCTAGTGCTTGAAAATACTTGTAACAAAGATGGAGGGTTTTCAATACATGTAAAGTGGTTGACTCCATCTATGGGTCAGAACTACATGAGTGTTTGAAAATGAGAGAGCAAGAATTATGCAACATTTTTAGCCTGGATTCTGCCTTCCATGAACTCTTCCAGCCCAGACACACTCACTTCTCCCTCAAGGCTCCAGCCTGCAGTGACTCTCCCTTTCTTTGCATTTCTAAAACATGCTGTCACCGAGCCTTTCACCCCGCTTTCCCTGGGAGCAAGCTCTGGCAGAGGCGTGGGGCGTGTTCCAGTCCACCACTATCTAACATTCTGATCTGGGGAAATCTTTGAACTTCGCTAATCTGCAATTTCCTCATTAGTCAAAGGCACAAGGGTATATTATGCTGGGTGATCCCTTGGTTCCCCCTGTGTCTCTGAATATCTAGATTTAACCATGCTCTTGGGAGGAGCTTCCTGGTTTCATACCAGGCAAGTCTTAACAGATTTCATCTCTCCTCAAACCCCACCCCCCAGCTGCCATTTGTGGCACCCAGGAAGAGCCCTGAGGAAAAGTCCCTGGAGGTTATAAAACAGGACACAGCACAGAAGCCAATGCTCACTCTGTCAGAATTGAATTTGAACCCAGTGCCAACACAAGAGAGTTCTACCACCTACTGGGTCTGTTACTTAATTCTATAAACCAGATCCTTTGAGCACTATCCTAGAGCATTTGCATGAGGAAGAATTGATACTGCATGGGGGGGGCTTTTTATAGAGTGGGGGTGGGGGATTTACAAAAACTGGGTCTGTAATATGGAGAGTTGCGGGAAATGGGAATTTCTTGAGGATGCCAAAGTCCTTCCCACCTCACCGAAGATTCCTCACTGAGACCTCAACCTCAGGTAAAGGATCTAGAGATACACATAAATTAATGGGGGACCAAAAGACTAAGAGAAACTTTAGGCATTCAAGGAATGAACAAAGGAAATCAGTGTCGGCCATAGCCTGTCCAGCTACAGAAAGCTGGACAGCTGAGTCTGCAGGAGGCATCCACTCCAGGGGAAGGAAGTGTCCAAATCCCTCATGCAAAACACGTCTCTGCAAACCTCACCTCTGCAAACCTCCTGCACCAGCCTTGTGCTCCAGCAGCAAAGGGAAGCTGGTGGCCTGGACACAAGAGCTCTTCATAGCTCTGTGCGCGGTGGGGGGGGGGCTCTCACACCCTTGAACACCCCTTTTCCTGCTTGCTTCTGAGAAGGCAAGAAGGCTTTTCCCTGGCAGTAGCCTCAGCACACCTTTGCTTCCTTGGAGCAGATGTCCCTCAATAAGGGGGAGGATAGGTGAATCTCCTGGATGAGTTCTGAAGAGGACCATGGAGGCCAGGTCCTCCTGCATCTCTTGAAAATAAAACGCATACTGTTCTTCCAGGAGAAGCTCCTTAAAGAGCGGCAATGGCAGTGCCTCCCCGGCGCTGTGGCTTGCGGAGCCAACAGCAGGCTTATGGGACTCAACCTTCCTGGTCAGGTTGTCTCCAGCAGGGATTGCAGCTGGCAACTCACCACCCGGAGCTGGCTCTGTGATTCGTACCTCTCTTTACTGTGTATTTGAATGTGTAGTGCTGGGGATCAGTCTCGGGGCTTGTGCAGGTGAGGCTTGTGCCTTGTCATCGAGCTGCATCCCAGCCTCCTTCTGATGTGCTAAAAAGTGTGTTTATCCTTTAAATTTACTCTAAAAATTGATTGGCACATAATAGTTATTCACATTTATGGGACAGAGTGTGTTATTTTAATGCATGTGCATTAGGTATAAGGTATGATTAGACCAAAATAATTGACATACACATCATCTTAGAAATTTTCTTCCCCTTGTATTAATAGGATCATCTCTGTAGCTATTTTAAAATATGCAATTCATTGTTGCCAACCATTGTTACCCAACTCCGGTCATGAAGACTTCCATCTCATACAGTGGCCCCTATACATACTTAAAGTGCTAGGAGGCACCTGCTCCGGAAGAAGGAAGTGGGGTCCAGAGGGACGTGGCAGGAGTCTCAGCTCCATCACCTGCTGCATGATTTGGCTTCTTTAACTGCGCCACAAGGACAATCATAGTAATAGTGAGTTTGTTTATCTTTAAATTTAAGTCTTGAAATACTATTTGGTTTTTATAAATTGACACATCTTTCATGCTTAGAAATTCTGAATAAATTACTTGAAAATTACTCATCTATCTCTCTCCACATTAAGAGGAAACTTTGGAGAGATTCTAAAGGGAAAAACTGTGAAACTCTTGAAATAAAATTTTCCTTCTCATTGTCCACTTCACCTCGTGTGCTCAGTATATGCTTTTTTTCCATGAAGAGAAAGGTTAGAGACATAAGACATCTGGCTTTATTATGCACTGCCAAGATGCTGGGGGATCTGTCATGGCGGCTGTGTGCCAGGTCTCCTCCTAGGAAGAGGACAGCCTGTCCTTGCAATGCATCGCTGCACCTGAGTCTGCTCCTTGGCAGCCACACTGGTCCAGAGTTGAGCAGATTATGGAATCAAGCTGGCTGAGTTTCTAAGCTCTCCATGCCCTGTGTAGGATGCCAAGGGAGGGCTTCTGAAGGCATGGGGGAAGCTAGGGTGTGGTTGACAGTCAGAAAGTAAAAAAATGAGTGGCAACAGACACACTCACATGCACATGCAGACACACACACACATGCACACTCATATACAGACACATGCACATTCATACTCATGCACACACATACATATGTACACACATGCACATACACTCATACATATACATTCACACCCACATACACTTGAATACACACACTTATATAATACACACTCACACTCATACACACATGCACATATATGTGCACATACACCATACACTCATACACGCTTTGTTAACACAGGAAAATGGGTTAGGATTGTTGCTCAATACCGTGAACATTCCATGCACTCCTGATCTCACCTGGCATCCCTTCATACACATACAGCTGCAAGGGAAGCAGAGGTCCAGCCCAGGCAAGAACTGAGCAGTCACACACAGTCACAACCATACACACTCACACTTACATACACACACTAATTTATGCACAAATACACACATTCATACATACACACAGACACATATACTCCCACATACCCTCACATTTACACACAGAGCACACACTCACTAATATACACTCACACCCATAATAAACACACACATACTCACTCACAACACATACACACCCATAGTCACACACACACTCACAACACACACTCACACACACACCCATAGTCACACATTCACACACACACACACACACACACACATACACACACACACACACACACACACACACACCAGTCTGAACATGCAGATACATAAAACTGCATCCATATAATTGCACATGGGTTTATTTTGTTACAGTATTTAAGAAAGGACATTTTTGGGTTAGGGAGAAAGCCTGAAGAATGATGAAAATATTTCTCATAGGAACAACTAGCCCTCAACCAAAGCCAGCATATCTTAATCTTTTCACTTTAGCCTGACAATACAAAGTACAGAATCTGCCATTACCCCCTGTCTGTCACCCACAATGAACGCTTTGTTAACACAGGAAAGTGGGTTAGGATTGTTGCTCAATACCGTGAACATTCCATGCACTCCTGATCTCACCTGGCATCCCTTCATACACATACAGCTGCAGGGGAAGCAGAGGTCCAGCCCAGGCAAGAACTGAGCAGCATGTGTAACACAGACAGAGGCCGTGCAAACGGTCCAGGCAGCAGCAACCTGCAGAGCCAGGACTGAAAGCAGCGGAGCACTGTCCTTTCAGTCCTTCCTCCTGTGACTGACTAAGACTGCAGTGTGACTCTCCAGGGAAACGGGACGCTGTCTGGAGCGTACTCCTGTGCGAAGGCCTGGGCAGCAGCCCGGGACACGGAAGGAAGATGGGGAGGACTACGTGTGACCCTTACATAAAAGATGCCACTCACTGGGGTTTTGAATCCCTGAACCAAAGGAAAGAGGAAAACAGCAGAAATGGTGGGCCGTGGGATCAGAAGCTATTTATAACTCCCCTCTAAACTTGTTCTTGGGGTGCATGTTGTGTTGCTTTAGGCAGAGAAAATGAGGCCAGGAAGGGAAGGTACTCAGTATATTCCTCAACATCTTTTGTTTCTCTCAAGTATAATTCTCCACCGAACTACATGAAATGTACAGGCTAATATTTCAAAGACGATAGCTGGTGTTTAAAGAAAAGAGCACATAGAACGGACTGTAAGGGACTTGGGATAGAGGTGCCTGGGAAAGGGGGGCCTGATGACCCACTCAGGAGGAGAACCCAGGTTCTCTGTCAAGGCTGGGACATGTGGTACCTCACCCTGGTGACCTTACATGTAAGATCCATTTCTATTTCTGTTTCTGCCTGATGTAGATAAAAACATTCTTTTCTTCCATGTCACGTGGTGTCTATATGACTCACTATATGCTTTTCTCTAGACAGTCACAGGACGGGGACATTCACCAGGGGTCCCTACCAGGATGACAGGCAGCCCAGGGTCGTGTTATTAAACTCATCTCTTCTTGTGAACCCTTTGCTGACTGAGTTGGTCACCAGGAGAATTTTTCTAGAGTTTCTCCCCTGGACCTGTCCTGCTCCAGCATCACTCGGAAGACTCAGCTCATACATGCCAGAGCCGAGTACCAGCTTCACGTCTGTTCGGAGGTGGCAACCCTGCTACTGTTCCATGGCATCTCCTCAAAAGCTGCTCTTTGAACCTCTGTGCTCCATGACTTCGTCTCACGCTACAGAACAAATGACTTCTCATGGCTCACGCTCACTCGAAGGCTCCTCTCACTCTGCCCTGTGTCTCCTCCTCCCACTGTCTGGGGGAGGGGACGTCTTGAGAAGCCATTGCTGAACTAAGACCTAATGAGACCCAGGCTAGAAATCCAAGGGGCACTAGCACTCTGTTTCTCTTTAGGGACCCTGCTTACACCCACATCACTCAGGGGGACCTTGTTAGCAATAGCCACACTTGCAAGACTCCATTGGCTCCGTAGGATGTTGTTCCATCCTTTTCCTTTGAATCTTTGGTCTTGGGGCTCTGTCCATTCCATTCTAAACCCAGGAGCTCCTAAGTCAGATCAGCCCCACACAGTGGCTTCCCAGCCTTAAGCCGCCAAGCTGTTACCTACTTCCCTCCCCAGTTCCTGCCACACCCGGCATGCCAGAGGCTTCATTCTGACCCCACTATACCGTCCATGGTGCCGCCTGGGTACCTTAGCCTTTTCTGTTTCTGTAGCCTTGGGTAATGCTTATCGTTTGTCCACTTGGCACACTCTTCCAGACACATAGCATTAAATGTAACCAATGCTCAGTGAATGCAGACTGACTAATTAGCCTCACCTTAGGTGGGGTGACCAGATAAGGAAAAAAACATGTGTTCTTCCTTTCCCTCTGCTCCTTTCTCTGTTGTGTGTGGGTGTAGCCATCACCAAAGATTCCTCCAAAGAAAGGCCTGGGTTTCCCTTCACCCTTCCCAGGAGCTCCCCATCCTCACTCCTGGTTATCTGAGCAGTGACGTTCGTTCTACCCGCTTCTCAAACCCAGGTTGGCTCCACCCCTCACTGTACCTAAGGAACTTGTTGAGGTCTCCATGCTTCATGTACTCAAAGACCATGATGAGTGGGTCGCCCTCCACACAGACACCATAGAACTTGACAATGTGCTCATGCTGAAGGTTGGTCAGCAGCTCGGCTTCACGGTGAAAGTCCTTGCGGGCATTGTCACTGGCATCCTTCAGCGTCTATTAAAAGGGGGGCATCAAAGAGAAGGTTGTTTCAATAAAGAATTCCATCAGTGAGGCCTAACAATTCTATTAGGGATGAGGGCATATCTCACTAATTACACAAAATGTCAGGGAACATCCTAATTCCTGAGGAAGTAATGTTGTGTTTGTGAAGCCTCATCCTCATGGGTGCACACAGGTTTGTAGCTTATGGAGCAGAATCCTAGATGCATTCTCATTGAGTTCTGGGGAGCTTATCTTACAGGCTTCTTACCTTTGATCTGGACCAGTGACTACCAGGGGTTTCTGTCACTTCATGGCGCCTACTGTGACTCCTGTGGCGCTATGTGTACCTCACGTCTACTTATGCACCCTTGAAAAAGGTTTTTTTTTCATTTATGTAGATGTATGTGCGTGGGTGGATAAGTGCATGTGAGTGTATAAGTAACCATGGGGGCTAGAGGTGCTGAATCCCCTGGAGCTAGAGTTACACCTGATGTGCGTGCTGGAACCTGAACGTGGGTCCTCTGAAGAGGCATCATGTAGTCTTAACCACTGAGCTAACCCTTCAGCTCCCTCTAGTCCCTGATCATATGACCCTTTAAAGACTAAATTCTGAAGAGACCTCAGAAAGAAAAGCATAGTGAGGCTTGGTGGACCCAGCCTCCAAATGCAACCAGGACCATGTTCAGTCTTTATGTGACACCCTAAAGTTTTCTCCAGCCTGATGCCCACACACTGAGAAATGCCCTATCTCTTCAGCTGTCAGATGATCAATCATATTGCCAAGATGCAGGTGATCCAAAACACACCAGCAGGGCTTCCACGAATAGGGGTGAGATGCACAGAGCCTCATCAGAAGCTCAATGGCATGAAGAGGTGACAGAAATACCTGAAAGTCACGTGGTGGGGTCCAGACCTGGGATTAGAAGCATGAAGCATGAAGCCTGCATACTCCATGGTGCCCTACCTATGCTGCTCTTAGTCAATGTCATGTATGTATACTCTGTGTTGACACATGCTATCATTTAGTCAGGACTGTGGTAGAACCAAAGAGACATTTCAAGTTAGAGGTTAGTGTGCCTAGAACACATGAAGCCCTAGATTTAATTCCCATAATCACAAGAGAAAGAAATAGACATTGACCCTAATCTTGACCCAGGTGGTTATGAACAAATAGGGAGAAAGGGCATTTATATAATTAACTATGAATTTAGCAGCCCGAGTGAACCGGCTTCCCCAAATCTCTGTTTGGTCTGTCCCTTGGCAGTGCTCTCCTGCATGCGGCCCTACAGCTCCAGTTCCACCATGTGTAATGTTTGCAGCTGCTTGGCTAATGATGGGTCCTGCCTCCCCAACCCAGAACAGATTCTCTCCTTTGCCTGGAATGCTATCTTGGGTGTGGTCACTGGCATGGGAAGTTGAACAGTGCTCCTCTCTAAGGTGTCTACATCCCAATCCCCAGAATGTATGAATGTTACCATCCATTGTAAGGGAAATCCGGCATATGATTAAAATAAGGCTCTCCATATGTGGGGATGGGTGAGCCCAGTACCAAACAAAAGTCCTTGTAAGATATAAAGACAGAAAGAAACCCTTCCCCAGAGAGGCTGCTGTCAATCATTATCAAAGTTTGATGGCAGATGTGACTATCAATATCCAGTTAGATTCGGTCCTGGAACAAATCTAAAGCATGGACATCCAGTAGGTTTGTACTGTCTGAGAAAACTTGGCACTATGTCCAGCATCCAAGAGTGCTGCCAGACCCTGGTGGTCATTTCCAGGCACCCTCCTCAGCTCCATTCTCCCTACAGGGCCCTTCCTGACACAGGTGTTACCTACAGACCACGAGACATGCCACCACCCAAGTTCCCTGGAAGACAGAGCTGAGCTAGATACCATCAAGTGAAACATTTATTAGTGGATATTCCCAATATCAACATGAACTGGGAAAATGGAAAGGGAGGCTGAGCTCCGCTTCATCTCAACAGAAGCCTCATTTATCTCTATGGCCAACCTGTAGGGAGCTGATGGAGACCTGAGTCAATCAATCAGTCACAGATGCAAGGAGCCTCTAGAACACAGTGTTAGCTCCATGGCCATCCTGTAAGGAGCTGAATGGAGCCCTGAGTCAATCAATCAGTCACAGATGCAAGGAGCCTCTAGAGCACAGTGTTAGCTCCATTGCCAACCTGCAGGGAGCTGAGTGGAGCCCTGAGTCAATCAATCAGTCACAGATGCAAGGAGCCTCTAGAGCACAGTGTCACCTTGCGTAGAATTGCTGAACGCTGTGTCTTTTGTGCTTTCTCAGGCTTGGGGGAGCAAGGTGCTGGTCACCCCCAAGTCTGTCACAGGCTGGGGTTTCAATATGCCATTTGTATTCAAGGGCTGCTGCTCACACAAAAGAGGGCATCAGTAAGTATGCTGGAATCCCCAAGGAAGCAGTAGCTGAGGGAGGCATCTCTGCCAGCCGCCATCCCTCCAGAGCTGGCCATTTCCCTAACTATAGCTCTTCAGCAGCACTTAGTGTTCTCTGTGGAGTTGTGGCTGGACTCACAGAGACAGAAGTCACAGGTGTCACTTCCCTTAGGCCAGAGGTGATGGCAGCTTAGGGAAATTGTGAAGTAGCCCTTCGCTGTCCCCACAAGCACCATAGGCTCTGGCTGGAACTGAAGCAGATTTGGATAGCAGAGTGCTCAGAGAGGCCAGAAATCTCTGATGGTCATTGCCATGGAAACAGTGCTCTTCCTCACACAATAACAAAATGAACAGTGGCAGAGAACTAGCATGTGGATCTCTGCTTCCTTGAATCAGAAGAAAGTGAGCTTGCCACATACCCTCCGCCTCCCAGATTTAGTCTAGTTGGGTCCAGACTAAACATCTTTGCCATTCTGTCACACAGGCAGGTGCCATGAGCTTATCATGAGGGTTTTATTTAATTTGATTTCGTACATGAGCATGGTTTGGAGTTTTCTTTTTCCACCTGTCTTTCTGAATTTCTCAGGGGGAATTCAGCAAATGAGGTGAGGGGTGTGGAAACATGGAGATGAGCTTTGTCACCTGCCTGGTCCTTTCCTTGATCTCAGAGAGAAACACACAGACCTGCACATTCCTTGCCTCTGCCTTACATTTTGGTTTGGGGTATTATGTCTGTCTACACCAATTTATCACTGGCTGCTAATTCGGCGTTAAGCCACTAGAGGAGCCCTGATGTCCACGGTCTGCAGTAAGCAGAGACTCGCGCCGGATGTGGAATAGAGGTGAAAGGTGAGTAGACACTGGGGAAATGCCGTGTCCGCCAAACGAGGATCAAGAGGAACTTGCAGGTGGTACAACGTGCTCTCACATGGGGAGGGCTGCCTGACACACTCTGTCCTGGCGACTCAGCCCCCACATTCACCCTCCTTCTAGCGGCATTCCCATGGTGCTCAAGTGGATGAGGTTTAAGCTAGAGCTGAGAGTCCCAGGTTCAAATCCTGGCCCCACCCTGCTCTTCTCTGAACCCTGTTTTACTCTCCTATAGAGGGAGGGAAACAGCATCCACTTCATAGAGGCGCTAGAAGAACAGTGAGGGAGCTTCCCAGGATCCTTTGTTAAAAAGGACATTGATGTGATTGGAATTTGAAAAACGGGTCCCTGAATTCAGTTTTCTCATACAAGGATCCACAGAAGATGAAAGGTGCATGGATAAGGGCGTTGGTGTCCACTCAAGACATGAGAATGGCTGTGCTCCTGGGGAGGTCAGTGGGGAGGTGAGGACCTCCTGAAAGGCTGTCTAACCTCCGGGAAGTATCAGGCTGTGTGGAGATGTAGGCTTGGCCCTCACACTCTCCCACAGTTCAGACATTGCCAGGATTTACAGGAAAGCTTATGTCTAAGGCCTCATGTGTTTATCACATGCCTAGAAAAGGGGCTGGTCCTTGTAGGTCTTTGTCACGGGCACAGACAAATCCTGCAGAAAAGCTTTCTGGGCAAGCTCTAAGTATGTCCTGTTGATCCAGGAAAGACAGAAAAATCCTAGGAAGACACAGAGAAAGGCAGAGAGAGAGACAAAGAAAGAAAGATTCAGAGGAGAGGAGAGAGAAAGGGAGGGAGGAAGGAAGGGAGGGGAGAGGAGAGGAGAGGATGGAAGGGGAGGGGAGCGGAGGGGAGGCGAGGGGAGAGGAGAGGAAAGGAGGCAAGAGGAAGGACAGAATCTTCTTTGAGAGAGACAGCCTGAAGATTTAAACAAACGCCAGTATCTCCACTTCCCCAGTGCTGGCCGGCTCTTAGTGCAATGTCAGAAACTGCAGCTCACTCACATTCTTTTTAAATCAAAGCGATTTTACTATTCATGGACCAAATGCATCCCGCAAACCTGGCATCCTCCTGTGAGCCCATCCATTTTTGCATGGTGGGCCTTTTTTTTTGAAATTATGATTCAATTCTATTTTAAGAGATTTTGGAAAATATGGTGGTAACAACTTGGCCAATTTCAAATCCTGAATTTGGCGTTAAAAGGACAAAATTTTTGTGAGGATAGAATCAGGGCCAGACAGCAATCAGAAGCTAGAAAAGTCTATTTATAAATATCATCTCTGTTTCGGTACCATGTCTGGTTGTCATTTTACTCAATTATGGGAGGCTTGGCCAGTAGCAGAGCTCCTGTCAAGGAGAACCCAGGGGTGTGGGCCCCGCTCACCCGTCAGCGGCCCCGCTCACCCGTTAGCGGCAATCCCCACTTCGTCTCCTTTGATGGATGCATTTGCTCCATCAGCATGCAGCCCTATTTTCTACTCCACGCTGCCTCACAGTGCTGTTTCTTCTTTTTCCTGGTGGTTTTCTGGATCCTCCAAGGCTGGGGTTGTCTCTGACTCCAGCAGGAGGCCTAACTCAGGGCTCACTCTGCCTGTTGTGTGTACATACTCAGAGCCGGGATAGATGTTAACCCAGAAACGATTTAACCAGTGAAGTTAAATACGAGAGATCAAAATCCATTCCAAACAATGAAGCAAAAACTTAAAACCAATAAGAAGCTATCTAGAGAGCAGGGAACTCACCCGGAGCATGAGTGGGACAGTATGGCTCACCAAACTAAACAATGATGTACTTCAAGTTATAGGTGACTTAAGGAAAGATAAAACAGGCTTTTAACAATGCAGACCACAATTCTTCTCATACTTTAGATATCACAGAGACGGCATGTCTTGGGTAAAGACAGATATTGGAGGAAACTATTAGTTTCAGCTCCCCATTACACTGCTTGAAACACAGAAATGAGGACACTCCCAAGCTGAACAACCAGGGGTCATGGGGTCCCCAGGTCTAGATCTCCTGTTAACAGAAAATCTTTGCTCTCCTCTATCTTCTAGCTGTGCCTTATCCAATATAGTAGACAATAGTGTCATGCCACTAGTTACCAATTTAAATGTTATTCCAAATTGTGATGTGCTTTAGTTAAAAAACAAACACAGAATTTTGGAAACTTGACATGAACAAAATTTGAACTGTCTCATTGATATTTCATCTTAATATGTTGACATAATGTTATGAGATATGTTGAATTAATAAACTATACTAATAAAGCAAGATTAATTTTTTTCTTTTTACTTTACTAATGTGTGTATCAGAAAATTTAAAGTTATAACCCAGCTTCATTAGTGGCTCATATTTTCCTTCTAGGAATTGCATTGTTTTTACAAAAACCAGCTCTGCATCCTATGAAGAGGCCAACCCATGCCTTGGGAACATGGGAAGGCATTTCTAAGATGTAAAGTTGAGATAGAATTAAGGCAGACAACCTTTCTTGTAGGGTTGTCACAGTCAACAGTGAGCCAAGCATGCAACTGTTGGTCCATTTTTTTTTAAGAAAGGTAAAGAAACAGCCATCAAGTTCACACACAGTGAACTTTGCGAGGCATATTTTAATAAACACAAAGAAAGAAAGACTCATATAAATAAAATCATAGCAATGACAGAGTGTAGTAGGTAGGTCCCAGGCATCTCTAGAAATAAAATCCAAATAATTATACAAAGGTGATAGGGGTCACTATAAAATATACTCTCTGTACTAGAAACCAATACCTATGTCAACTCAATTAACTGTCTGTAACTGGTCTTTGAAAGAACTTAAATTATGTGCCAAGTGACAGTCTCAAATATTAGAGTCATAACCAGGTTGTTAGTGCTACTGTATTTATTTTCACAGCGATGCTGGCTCAGGGTTAGGTTCTAATTCACACACTTTAAAAGACTTAGTGATATGGGGGATAAAATTGATGGTTTGTGCTTGCATGTCATTAAGTTGCATAATTAGAAATGTCGACCCTTGAAGATGGGAAAACAAGCTTAGAGACAGTCATAGGGAAGAAATGTCAAACAGGAAACGAAGTCAAAGGTATAGTGCAATGTGGTCAAGGTGATGTGTGTACAGGCTCTGAAAACACTAGTGCATCACTGGCAGTCACTTCACCAGACAGGAAGGGGCTGGTGGCTCAGCATGGACCTGTCTTGACTGTGACTTAGTCTATCATGTGAAAGTAGTTTCAAAGGGTACACAGCTATTTTAATTCCTACATCCAAGAAATACAGAAGCATGAAGTGAATCTTCAAGCTGTGTTTGATGCCAGATGACTTCTCTTTGGAAAAAGACAACTAGAGCCCTGGGGTGTATTTGTGTGCATGTGTATGTGTGCGTGCGTGCATGCGTGCATGCGTGCGTGCGTGCGTGCGTGCGTGCGTGCGTGTGTGTGTGTGTGTGTGTGTGTGTGTGTGTGTGTGTGTGAATATGTCCACAACATCAGAGAGCAATAGAGAACTACTAAGTAATGCCTGGACAGCAAGAACAATGAAGCTTGTATAGGAAAGCATCATTTGAAGCTTTTATAGCAAAGCATCATTTCAAGTTCTGTGATTTCTGTCCCAAGAACCCAGTGAAGGCTTAACAAACAGTGCTTTCTGCAGTCTGAGTCCCATTAAAACACAAAGATGATCTTTTAAGGAAATATTGACAAATGTCCTTAAAGACAATAACTTCATCAATTACCATTTCGTGGAGACAAGGATTTCACATGTCAGTGTAAAAGCAAAAAGTAGGAAAGGGGCCCATGGGGGAGGGAAGGATGGAAGTGGAGACTCATGATGGGCAGGATGATGTGATAACTATGGTAAGAAAGGAGCCAGGTGGTAGTAGCACACACCTTTAATCCTAGTACTCAGGAGGCAGAGCTAGGCTGATCTTTGTGAGTTCAAGGCCAGCCTGGTCTACAGAGTGAGATCCAGGAAAGGTGCAAAGCTACACAGAGAAACCCTGTCTCAAAAAATCAAAGGAAAAAAAAAGAAGGAAGGAAAGGAAGAAACTGAGATCTGTCTTAGACATGAACTTGGTAGGGCAGAGAGATGGCGAGGTTGAACTCTCTATGTGTTCTCTCATCTATAAATCCTTCGATTGCTTTGGGATGAAAGGGACTGAGCCTTTTATCTCTCTCTTTCTCCAATTCCTTATACATATTTGGAGAGAGGTAACACCAGTTGCTTCCTTGCCTGAAAGTAGCATCTTTGGTACCCATGGCCAACTTAGATGACTGAACTATGGGTAGACGATGTGGCATGAAGACTAATGGATACTGTAGATGACCAGTAGGGATAAATGACCCCAAAATTCCTCTTCTCAAGCAATCCTAGAGGCAATGTAAGCAGTTGTTGGTGTGTTTCTACCAGTCAAACATCAGTGAGCGAGTGAGGTACGAGAGCAGTATGTTACTAGAAGTCAAGAGCGGTCTTGGTGTCTCTTACTGACAAGGTAAAGATCAGACGATCACAGGACTTCCTCAGATCCCAAGCAAGCTTATGGATCCCAAATGGCCCAATCACAGTAAGGAATGACTCTTGGGTCCTATTTGAGATGATTGTATTTTGTGTTTTTCCCAACAGATCTCTTATCTCTTTTTAAGACTATAGTATAGCATCTCTGCTATTTCCTTAGGCAACACATATTTTCTCATGTTCAGACTATGTGCATTGTTGGTCTGACTCCACTGTCAATTTCTGCAGATGAATATGTGACTCATAGCTGGGTAATCAGAAGATTTCTGACATAACGTAGTGCAAGTCAATAAAAGATCAATCTTTGCTACAGCATGAGGAGAACCTGTCTGAAAATGAAGTTAGTTTTAAAGAAAGTAAGCCAGGGGATGAGATGGAGAGCCTAAGGAGGCACCCATTGATTTTCTGAAGCCAGCAGTGCCTGCAGCTAGGTTAACGGTGGAAGGCTTTCTATAGCATTGCCCCCTCTGCTTACGTCATTCTGACTTGGGTTTCCAAAGATCCTTTCATTCATTTTGAGAAAGTCAATTATGAGGCATGAGGCTTGATTGCATTTCCCTGAAGTCAAAACTCTCTTGGAAATTCAGTTTTTCTACCCCTATTTATTCCCTGATGTTAAATTTTCACTTATGTAGATAAGAAAGTGCCTCTCATCCTTACATACAAAATTTACTCCTTTATAAGTGGTATTGTGTTGAATTTCCTCAAGTTGGTTTGCCAGAGAGCACATGGAATTTAATAAATAGAAGTGTGGTCACAGTGAGCACAGGAATAGGGTCAAGCCCTAGATCTGACAGTAGATGACCTCATGCAAGCTGTTTGACCTTGGATGAGCCACTAATCTCTGGATTTGTGGGTTTTCCCTTGTTAGTTTGTTTTTTATTTTCTTTTAATCATTTTACTTAGATTTATTTATCTTTATTTTGTATTTTGCCTGTATGTAGGTCTGTGTACCACATGTGTGCAGTGCCTTGGAACCCAGAAGAGGGTGCTAGATCCCACAAGACTGGACAGATGGTTGTGAGTCACTATGTAGGTGCCAGGGAGAGAACCCAGGTCCTTTGCAAAAACAGCCCGTGCTCTTAATTGCTGAGCCAACTCTCAAACCTTCTGGGTTTCTCTCTCTGTGTCTTTTTCTTTTGTAAAATGTGAGCTAAAGTGTAGCTGGAGAGCTTCTCTCTGTATGTTTATTTTATAAGTGGGTTGTTGGACTGCCAGGGATTGACGGGACTCGGAGAGAAAACTCCAGCTACACTAAAGAACATTAATAATAGTAGAATGTATCTATATAACTATTCAACAATTCTGCCCTTTATTTTTCTTTGTTTTTAAGACAGCCTCAAGTAGCCTGCTTGGTTTCACAGTCACATTGTAGCTGAAGGTGACCTTCAGTGCTGGATCTTTCTGCTGCCTCCTCTGGCCAAGTGCTAGGATTGCAAGTGTGTGCCACCACTCATAACCTATTAAACTGTATCTAGAATGATTCTCATTACATTAGATTATTAAATTTACATATTGTCTTTACAGTTTCTTTCAACTGTGACCATCAGTGTTTCATGAAAGCACTTTGTTGTGTAGAAATGCCAATGATCAACTCTTTAGTGCATCAGAAATGTATCATTTCCATGGTCTGTACCCATCCACTCACCCACTATCAACCATCTCTTCACTTATTCAATAAGCATTTCTCTTTTGCACCACACTACATATTAGGCAATGTGCTGAAAGTAACAGTTCCCTCTGTAGATTATGACTGACACCCTACAAGCGGTCACAGATATGCAATGTCACTCATTAAGTAAACACACTAATCATAATTTAAAAATCTTGATAATGCTGTAAAGGCCAATTATAGAAGCCTTGACAGTACACAGCATGGAGTGTTGTCTGGTTGGGGAACAAACAAAGACAGACCTTCCAAAGAGACAACTTGGGCTGAGATGCAGGAGCTGAGGTTGCCTGCACTGGTGGACTGGGTGAGGACTGGGGTGTTGTGTCGGATGATATGTTGACTTGCCTTCTGGTGAAAAGATAGTTTGTAAGTCACTTTTCCAAAACTCTTATTAGAGAAAAATACCATTATTTCTTCTGTGGAAACGAAGAAATTCAGAAATATTTACATCTGATCTCAGAAAAGCGTCTGCTGAATTCACCAGCACACTTGCAATTTGCCCAAGGCTTCACCTGTGCAGCCAGCCTCTCTGGCTCTTTAACTTCATATCTTGAGAGAGCCACTTGACTTCCCTAGGTCTCAGATTTCTCATCCATAAAACACGAGGCTAGGGTTTTATTTATATGGTTTTAAAGGTCTCTCTCATATTCAGCATTCCTTGTTTCTAGAAATAAACTGGAGTTAGCCAGGGAGGGGCATAAATCCTACAAAGCAGACTTGCAGCTTTATTTGAAAACCAAAAATCAGCTTGCATTCATAGTACAAAAAAATGTTGTGGGAAGGGTAGTTATTGAAATGCACGTTGGATGGAGCCAAAAATAGCTAATGCATCGGCAGTTAATGCAGGGAAAGTGCGATGGAGCGTTTCCTTGGCAACTGAGTAACTCAAAGGTAAAGTAACTGGGTTTGATCAAAGACTAGTTTCTTCACTTCTCTCCTCTATATGGGCTTTTTAATTATAATTCAGTATAAAGGGGAAAACGGTTGACAAATCCATTTCACTGAAAAACAAAGGTCATCAAAAAAAAAAAAAAAAAAACAAAAAAACCAAGAAAAGGACAATCCAGTTGAACCAAACAAGCAGACCCTGTAATTGGAGAGGTATGATCCGTCCGCGTGCCCTTGAAGGCAGGCACATGGCCTAGAACACTGACTACTTCAAGCTACTAAATTATTTGGGAGAATCAACACCAGAATTCACATAAATCTGTCATCTGTCAATCTGGACATAAAGCTTTGGATTTCAAACCAAAGTCAGCTCTTTCCAGAGAAGGAAAAAGGACAATGGCTGCAGTTTCTTAGCATGCATAGTCAATGCTGCAGAGGTTGCTAGGCAACAGTAGAAAGGCTGTCAAACATCCCCTGGTGCATCCAATGAGATAGGAGCAACCCAAGCCACTCCAGAGAGGTGAGAGGCTGTACAGTCCTGGAAGATGTGTTCAGTTTGACATTGCTTAAAAGTGAAACACAAAACAAATCCTTTTGTTATGGTCAGAGAGAAATGATGGGCGTTTTCCTCCAAGAATAGTATAGCTCTGAATACATTTTCGATTGGACCAAATCCCTATAACTGAGTGTGCCCAAGTTGTAGAAAGGCTCTGTGCAAGGTCTGTAAATTATTCTTACCTGATTCACCCTGGATCTTACAAAGATACAACCTCTTTGTCCAGAGGATCGACATGGTGCCCTGAATGAAGCCTGGGTTAGAGCAGGTAAACTTCTGATTTAACATTCATATTTAAGGTCATTGCTTTAAAAATCCTTAGGTCTGTGGTCATGAGGTAAGAGTAAAACTTTAATCTACAGTCCCTTTGTCCTTCTTATTTCAAGTGACAATTTCATTTTAACTCCAATAAGACTGGCAAAGAGAAGTCAGGATTTGACAAAGAGTCAAGTAGCTTTTTCCCCTCTAGCAGCACTATTTAATGAACAAACATTGATCACAGACCATTAATTTGCAGAAACATCTTTGGCAAAGCCAAAAGGTCCATGAAGAATGGGTGCTAGGTCTGATTCAAAGAATTTGAGCCACAATTGGGACTTAAACAAGAGGAGGGTCTAATTGGCAATATAATAATGGGAGACAGACCAAAAAGAAGCATGCTGTGCACACGAAAGCAGCATGGCAAATGGTCTTCTAAAGCCCAGCCGAGGTTGGGCAGGGGTGGGAGAGGACCTGCATAAGAACAATCAGTCATCCCTCATTGTTAGTAGACAAGGCCGGCCACTTTGTTTTAGTGTCTGCTCAAAAGGAATCTGAATGCACAAGCTTCGGGTCTCCTGAATCTAACTGCACAGTACCTTTTCCTTAAGGGCATTGAAGGAGTATAGGAAAGTCAGTACAGAGCAAGGATGAGAGGCTAGAGTTCCTGAAAACTCAGTTGGATGCCCATATATCTGGCCAAGGTCGCTCAGCTATCCCCACACTGTCATTTAGAATCCCCTGGCCATGCAGGATTTTCACATACTTGAGGGGACACGTGTACACCACTGTGAAGTGAATTCATGGAGCCTTGGTTAGGCTTCCTGATTGGCTGCCAAATAGAATGTAAAACACAGATCCAACAAGGGCCTATGTCTTCATTTTGCAGATTTGATACAAATGGCTCCGTTAGGGATAGACACCTCCTGTGATTCTTCCAGCCTGAACACTTGTTCATCTATAAAATTGCAAAAATAGCAATACATTTGATCTCATCTATCCCCAAAGATAAAGAAGATTGAAGTAGAAAGTGGAAACTAGAGATAAGAAACTGCCAAATGCCCTGTATGTGATGTGCTAACAAATAGGGAGCTTTGTCAATAGACAGGAGAAGAAGTAAGCAAAGAGTGGTAACAAATCACCTCCAGCCACCACAGTCCCCTTGGAGCAGCTTCTACCATCTGGCCTCACATCTCTTTGGAGTATCCCTCTTCTCCCCCTCCTTTCTTAAGCTTCCATCCATTTCCTATGTTGAAGTCATAATGTGTATCTGATAGCTGATAGTTTCTAGAGCCATTGGTCCTTTAGTAGTTGAAACATGTAGCTCTTAAGGGTTTTCTGAGAATTTATGAGCATCATGCCACTCTGGACAGGGCGTTTAAAATATTTCAGATCATGAGGAAAGAAGAGGTACAATTTTTCTACCTGGAAAAAAATTAATAAGCCGTCCGGTCTTCAGGATGGGTGACTTCAAGAATAATTTTATTCTCTTGGTTATCCATGTGTGTACAATAAAACCTGGTATCATAGTGGAATATGCACCAGATTTCTTAAAGAAATAAAATGTTGCCTAGGTTATAATGTCTGAATAAATACAATTCATGCAAATGGTCACTGTTTAGCAAAAATATAACTCAACAATAACTCAGCCATCTTTCTTTCATTAATCAAAGAGGTTAAATCTTATTGCATAAGCCACATCCACATTCAGTTGACACTCAACTCTTTACAATTGTATGACCTTTTAAATACTTGATATCCATATATCAAAAATACCTTAGTGAGTTTTCAAAAAAATTATAATGCATGTTTAAAAGATCTGCCCAAATCCATTGTGGTATTTTTCTCAAGCTCTACAAATCTCAATAGAAAATTATCTCTTTCAATGTTATTATTTATCTTATTGAAGAACAGGTCTCCTTTTTTAGTTTTGGGGAACATGACTATGATGAAGGACTTTCAGATTTCTTTATTTATAAAAACCTTACATTTGCTATGATGGTAGAATCTATAGGAGATGCCATCTAACTCTTTGTAAAATCATGTCTATGCTGTAAAAACTATTCTGTGGCTTCATACACTTTGGAAAGGACAAGTATAGATGGCATATAGGAAAAATTCATTGCAAAAGAATCAATACTCCTTTCTTCTAGAATCTAGAAAATGTAACAAGTCCCAGGTAATGGAGTCACCAGCATCCAGAATTGGAGGAGAGAAGCTGGCATTGTAGCCTAGCTGATTGAATTCTGTTTGATCTCATTGACCTGGATCTAGAATTTTGTTAGTATAACTTTAAAAAGAAGCTTGGAGATAGTCATGGCCTACAAATAGGATGGTTGCTGCCGAGAATCACTTCTGATGGAGAGTTCACTGTGCCCCAAATGTCCTTCTGACTACTCATATAGGCAGAAGAATTTAAAAATATGTGTACCGTTGAAAACATAATGTATTCTCAAATTGGTTACTAAAATATAACAAAATTAATCTCCCACAGTTTAGTGGGACCGTGAACAAGGAGCGATTGTGGAATGTTATCTTACCTTTACAGCTACCAAGATCTTGTCCTGCTCAGGACAGAGGTTATAGCATTCTGCTAGGAAGACTTTTCCGAAGGCCCCTTCACCAAGCTCCCTCTTCAGAACGATGTTGTGTCTCTTGATGTGCTGAACAACTGTAAAACAAAGACACCTGTCACTCACGGCATCCCTAAGATCTGTCACACGATGTGTACAGGACCACCCCGTCCCTTCTGTTATTTTACAGTGCTTCGTGGAGGAGCTGCACCGTCTATACCTGTGTGAGTGGCAGGACCCCAGACAGCCACCTGTGTGAGTGGCAGGACCCCAGACAGCCACCTGTGTGAGTGGCAGGACCCCAGACAGCCCCTTTGTAGATGTTGCTTTTCATGAAAGTGGTGATCAAGGCTTTGATTTGATGGGAATTATCCTCCCCAGTAATTCACGTGGTTCTGATCTCCATGAGCCTCTGGGAACTCTGAGGACTGTTCACGACTATTAGGACACATATTAAGATCTGTGTGCTAGCAGCACGCCGGATTTCTGAGGAGGGGGACTGCGCTCATTAGCAGGGTGCCTTGTAAAGTCAAAGGACTGCCCAACTTAAATCTTGATTTAACTCCTTGCCTGTCACGTACTCATTGGGAATGAAATTGCCGCTTGATTCACACTTCACACTCCAATAAGTCTCAGGCAACATTTAACATTTTTCAGCATTTGACTAACACATTAATATATATTTTTTCCAAATAGGAAGGAAGCTGGTGGAAGTTAAAGCCATAGTTATTCTCATTAATCATAGTCTCATTGTCTTCAAAACTACAGTCAAGAACAGTTTCCTGGTGTTGAAACAGAGATCAGAAGATAGATCTTTTCTTTAGGAAATGGGTTGTCTGTCAGCATTTGCAGACTTCGTTGTGATTCGGGACATAGGTTATCTGAAAATGTCCTCTGCCAATGAAATAACCTCCAAACACAGTAAATGTCTCTTTTATACTTCCAGTCACAAGTAAAGATTTTGATTGTCAGTACAGTCTACATACTAAATTGATGCTATATAAATATTACTGAGTTTGTATAAATATTTCACAAATTTGATGACACTCTCGGTTAACTGAAGCAATCACACTAGATATGTATGCAACAAAGCAGTCCAATTCTCTGAAAATCCAGGAATACGGAAAAACAAACAAACAAAACATGTCAACAACAAAAGCCTTAGTCTCCAGTTTCCACACTATTGAGCTAAGAAATTCTTGCCATTTTCCTTCGTGAAAACATCAGGAATTATTCTAATTTGCTTCACTTTCTGTCTCTTGAACAAGCCCAGGAAGCCCTGCCCATCACGAAGCCCCGCCCATCACGAAGCCCCGCCCATCGCGAAGCCCCGCCCATCGCGAAGCCCTGCCCATGGAGCCCGCCATCCCAGCAGCGCTTATTCCAGCCAGGGCTCAACCGGTCCAGTCCCTGTCCAGTTCTTGGATCACAGTCTGCAATTCCACAAGCTCCCAAGAGCACCCAGGCTTTGTAGCCTCCTCAGGTGAAGGCCACGCCCCGGCTTCTCCAGGAGGTCAACGCCCTCACTTTCTTCACCTTCCCCGTGCAGAGCCCCAGCTATTCTGAAGCTTCTCTAAGGATACCCCATGTATCCTCTCTGCCCTGTCCTTGCTGACATCTTGGATTCTCCAGTCACCCAAACAAACACCTGCCTCACATTTTCTCTCTTGGGTCTCAGAGCTCAGGGAACAGAGAGATTCGAGAACTTGCCTGAGCTCCAATATACACCAGACTGCCATCGCCCTTGGTGTTTTGGTAGCGAAGAGTCCGCAGGCATAGGGAGACTTGGGTTGGCTCTTGGTTAGACTTTAAGCTGAATGTTCCTGGGAGAGAGTCTCTCAGGGAGGAAAGAGCTTCACCTGGGTGCCATTCTCCTTTGCTACACTCTCTTAAAGGTCCTATGGTCATTTGATTCTCTTGCCTTCAAATATCCCAAGTGGGGCAAGCCCACGGCCCCCAGGATGAAAAAGTGCCCATCATGTAAGCAGGGGAAAGTCTCGCCTGCTTCCTTCCTCTGAGATCAGTTACCCTCAGCTTTTCACTATGGAAACTTGAGGAAAATCACTGCAAACTTAACATTAAAAATTAAATGAGAGTCAGTTAGACGCCTCAGAGAGTAAGGACAAGCCTGGCAAGCTGAATTTGATGCCTTCAACCCACATGGTGGAAGGACAGAACTGACTTCTGCATGCTGTCCTCAGACCTACACACACACATTAATTAATTAATGTAAAAATATCAATGATTAAGTTTTCCAACTCCCTCATAAACTGCTCCCTCTGTTTGAAAGAAAACTCAAGACTGTAGTTGGCTTTGTGAAGTTTTCTTTGAAACTGATCCTGTTCCTGTGCCCCTACTCTCCTGTCCCCAAGGAGATATCATGGATGGAATTTTCCAGACTGGAAATTTGGTCTCCTTGGTCATTTGCCTCATGAGCAGTAGAAAGAAGCCAATTTTCAGTATTATATTGCAATCATATTATCATCAATGAAAATAATGTGTTGGGCCACAAAGTGGCGGTCCCAGCTTAACTTGCCGCCTGCCTCAAAAACATTTAAATTCAATTCTTGGTATAGATTCCCTGAAGAAGTAAAAATGTTATGCACATACAAAGGCAATAAAGTATCAATCTATGACCATATCCATTATTACTGAATCTAAAACTAATAAAGATATAAATAACTATAGCTCTATCCACTTAAGGTCTCAAGCAGGAAATGTGTCTTTCCCATTTCCAGGATAATGACATTTCCTAGAAACCGTGGCCCCATGGACACAGCCTGCCCAGCACATGGGTCTTAAAGAGGACGCTGTTGAGTACCCTTCTTATGCCAAGAACTAAGGGACCTGACCTTTTTTTTTTTTTTTAAGTATTTGTAGTTCTGGGGAGGAAGATGCCGAACAGGAATGAGGGTTTCCATGGGGCTCTCTAACCCTCCTGTTCCCCCACAGTCCGATGGGGGTTTCCACCCACCGGGGTACTCTAACCCTCCTGTTCCCCACAGTCCTAGGTTTCAGGCCGCTCTATCATTGGTGTTTGTAGACTGAACTTCGTGATAGGAGGCAGACTTTACCACCATCAAGATCACCCCCTGCTGATATTGAAGTGAAATCGACATTTCATTGGTGATTACTCTTTCTACTAGAATATTTCAGACCTCCACACTGACCTTTTGTAAGTGTCTGAACATCTCACGATGAACAATTGTATTTTATTATGAAACTATAAAAAAAAAACCCACAGAACATCAAAGTGAAAAAACAGAATATACAGTCATATGATTGACAATACTTGGGTGCTAACTATCTCAGTCTATGGCAATATATAGAATTAGGCAAATGTGCCCAACTTTTGGAACTAAATTTGTGTGAAGATGCAAACAATGTTTAGGATTTTCACCTGCATTTTTATTCTGATGCAAATTAGTACTAATTGAAAATAAATATCTAAGACCACCGATGCAAAGCTCCTAGACAACAAAAGACTAAATATTCACAGATTATTGATGAAGTAGGACATACACCAATACTGAGCCATCCTCAAGCAGTTTATAGCAAAAAAAAAACAAAAAAAAAAAAAAAAAAAAAAAAAACCAACCCAATGTGCATTACCATCAATTAATTTTCATACCCCACAGAGTGAGGTCACTTGATTCCTGTGTGGTCACAGAGAATCCACTTGCTTGTGCTTTTCCAAACATAGTTCCCACTGAAAAGAGGGAAGAGGCTCCTACCACATGCTGACTACTATCATGGGCCCAAGGATGCATGGAGACTTACGAGAGTCATGAATCCTCAGGACAGTCTGCTAGGGCGTTCTTACCTCCATTTTCATGTTAAACACAAAGAAATGATTGATGCCCTTGACTCTGTGCCCACAGTAAGTAGGGAATTTCCTAAGAAGAGTCCTCATGGCAGAGATCAGTGAAAAAATGTACATACAGGACTGGAGAGATGGTTCAATGGTTAAGAGTACTTACTGCACTTACAGAGGACCCACTTCAATGCTAAGCTCTCACATGGCAGCTCATAACCTTCTAGAACACCAGTTCTTGGCAATCTAACCCCTTTTCCTGGCTTCCTTGGGTATGTATGTGGTGAACACACATACATGTGGGCAAAACACCCATATACATTTTTTAATTAAAAAAATTTTAAAGAAATAAATATACAACGCAAAAGCCACCCTTGACCTAAGCTTTGCTCAGGGAATCCACATGGTCTCAATAGTATAATCCGTGAAAGTGAGAGCCTATGGGTACACACAAGAACACTTTGGGCATGAAGTTGACAAATGGATGTAATTTCCCTGAACCTGCTTCTGGGTCTAGATCA
The DNA here is from genome assembly GCF_049852395.1 of Peromyscus maniculatus bairdii. Taxonomy (NCBI): domain Eukaryota; kingdom Metazoa; phylum Chordata; class Mammalia; order Rodentia; family Cricetidae; genus Peromyscus; species Peromyscus maniculatus. The sequence goes on along the minus strand of NC_134856.1, from coordinate 140,155,687 downwards.
CATTAGGTTATCAAAATTCTTACATGAATAAACAAAAGCATGAACATGCAGAAACAAGCAAGCTACTGAGAAAGAGAAAATAATGGTGGAAACAGTATGAAAGTGGGGAGAGAGAAAGAATACCTGGGAAGAGGCAAAGCCTGGGTGTGTTTAAGAAATCATGATTAGTCATGTTTCCCTAAATAGCAGCAGGTGCTACAGTAGGAAACAAGGGTGGAGTTGGGGCATAGAGTGCTTTGAATAGTTCCCAAAGCCATTCAGATGGATTCTCACACTAAGATAACAGGGACTTGAGGATAAATGACTTCATTGTGCTGTGTTTCCATTTCCTCGTCTTCAAATGATTGATCTGGGGATAAATGGCATCTTGGAATTTCTCCAGGACATGCATTCTACAATCTATGGTTTATGATAATCTATCCATCAGTAATATATCTATCGTCTATCTATCTATCCATCCATCCATCTATCTTCTATCTATCATCCATCTTCTATGTATCTATCATCTATCTATCCATTTGTCTATGTATCTATCTATCTATTATCATCTACCTACTTATCTATCTATTCATCCATCCATCCACACATTCTTCCACCTTTCACTCACCCATCCATCCATTGTCTCAGTTCTAGGGAGCTAAAGCAGGTCTTTGTACATAGGAAGAAGCAATATGTACACCAAAACAAGATCATTCTGGCTGTGGTAAAGCTGGAGGCAGGAGGTCCAGCTAGGGAGCTGCTATAAAACTGATTGTCATGAGGCTGAAGAAAGCTGAGGATGGACTCTATCGCACATCTTTCCTCCCCAGGTCCTTTGTCCTTCATGAGCATATAGCTGTCTGTCATCAGCTCTGTTCTATGCTGATCACAAAGGGAGCAGAGGATGTCACCAAGGATTAATTTTCGAAGAATGTGAGAAAGGACAGGCAAAGACAGAGGTGACCCAAGTGGACTCATCAGAGGCTGGAGACAGGCCTAGAGATGATGCTGAGTAGAGAGTAAGACAGATAAGCATGGATGGAGTAGTTAATTGGAAGACATAGGCTACTCTCTGGGGGCTTTGCAGCAGCAAAGGGCAGGACCAGAGGCAGTCAGGTCAATCTAGAAATGGCGTGGGGATGGGGAGCAGGAGGGAGTCCAAGGTTTCGAGTATATGCAAATTAAGAGGGGTGATGGAGGATGAGAAACTAAGTGGATATGGAAAGAAGAAGGGAAGGTAGAAGGACAGAAAGGAAGGGAAGAAATAGGTGGTGGGGATAACTGGTGAGGAGATTCCTAGGTTAGGTGCAGGGAGTACAGGGAAGGAGGTACGGAAAACAGTAAAGTGAACAACCCTCTGAGGGGGTTCTGCCTTGATTCTCATTATAGCAATAGGCCTCTGAGAAGTGAGCAGAAAGTCAGGGCTCCCAAAAGCTTGTTAAGCACAAGCCCCCTGAATTCCTTGAGCCAAGCCTTGCATTAGGTGCAGCGAAGGATAAGGCAGACTCTTGCAATGGTTTCACCTTCCTGGAAGGGCACCTGGCATCTGCCTGGGTACCTTGTGCAACAGCCAATAGCAGCAGCAAAGCATTTTTCATTCCAGACCCAATTCCAGCACTCTGAGCGGGGAGAATAGCTGTGGCGGAGGGAGCTGTTGTTCATGTAACTGGAGCATCACAGCAGGTGAAGTAATGGAGTTATTTGAAGTTAAATTCAGTTTCTTGGCAGAAATAGGCAATGGGGGGTGGGGGAGAGCCCCAGAAATCTTTCAAGCTGTTAGACTGAAAGGAACACCACACTTCAAAATACACAGACGGCACATCCTTCGCTTTGACATCACCGAACAGCCAAAATTATATCTGTTCTACACACTGGCATGTGGCAGAATTGGATTGATTTGCCCTGACAGCTCTCCCTGCTGGGACAATACTTGTCAGTCAGCCCCAGCAATGTTTGTATTTTCGAAAATCATTATGCACAATGATTGTACAGAATCCTGGCAGGTAGGCCAGACAGTCTTCTCTGTACACCCCTCTGACCTTGCATCCTTGAACTCTAAAGTTCTTCCTGCCCCCAGGGCTCCCAAACCTTCCGTGGTACCCTGCTCACTGCCTCCTCCCAGACTGTGCATATCCCCTCCATTTGTGGCTCTCCTCTGGTATGTCTCTCCTCCTGTGCCTTGCCTCCTAAAGCTTTCTAATTAGCTTTTGCAAAAGAGCGGTCCTTTGCCAAAGTACCTACAGGAGTTTTTGTGGGGAGTGTTTTCACTATCACATGTCATTCAAACGCAATACAATGAACAGTGTACTATGATGTAAATATTTGAGCATCTTCTCCATGTGCACACACTGCAGTGAAGGGGGGAGCTAGGCGAGAAGTCTGCACATCACATGGTACAGTCAGAACGTGGAGAATGGAGCAGGGACAACAAAGTGCCTTGTAACTGGACACTCAGGAAAGGCTTGGTGTGTCACCAGAGCCAACTTAGGACCAGCGGAGAGGAACCCTCATGAGGAAAGTTCTGAACACAATAGGAAAGGACAAACAGATTAAAAACAGAGAGACTATGGGATTTCACGAGGCCTAGAACATGACCTTTTCCAGGGCTGTTTTCTCTTGCTATTGACTCTGCAATAGCTTCATAGAACGGGGCTAAATGGTGGTCATACCCAATGATACATGATCAATTTCTGAAATGTGGAGGGTCACTGAAAAGGTATCTGGATGCATCCCAGATGTTTTCCAGCTCAGCATGGCCATGGCTTTCTGTGCAGTTGACATGTGAAGCAGCAGAGCCAATGACAGCTCTTTAATGTGCTTGCTGTGGGATGTCTTTCTGTATGCTGTGAATATGTGTTGCTCTGATTGGTTGATAAATAAAGCTGTTTGGCCAGTGGTGAGGCAGAATAAGGTTAGGCGGTACATTCCAACTGGAGAGAGAGGAGAAGAAAGGAGAGTGGGGCAGATGCTGCGAGCCAACACCAGGGGAAGCAAGACATGAAAGTACCGGTAAGCCGTGAAGCCACGTGGCAATGCATAGATTAATAGAAATGGGCTAAGTAAAGTTGTAAAAGCTAGCTAGTGAGAAGCCTGAGCCAATAGGCCATAGAATTGCTAATTAATATATACCTCTGACTGATTATTTTACAAGTGGCTGTACGACCGCCGGGCCGGGTGGGACCGGAGAAACTTTTGGCTACATGTGCTTACATGATGACTTACATTTTAAGATGTGACATCCTTGAGAGAGCTTGACAACACTTTCAGAATCTTTCACTCCTGCATCCTCACAAGGCCCTATCACTCATCATTTAACCATCTATGTAAACAGGGCTGCGGTCCCTGCTGTGGAAGATTAAAGAATGAGGAAGAGGAAGGGCTTGAGCGGCATTCATTCACTCTGCGTCAGCTGTGTGCTAGGCACTATGTTAAACATTTTTGTCCACATTATCATATTCAAACCTTCTAAGTGACCTGGGGAGGAACTCTGGTCCCCATTTGCATGGTAATAGGATGGGGGAGAAGTAACTTGGCTGCGCTACACACCTGGAAAGTGAGCAAAGGTGCTAGGTTTGGCTTCAAAGTCTAAGCAAATACTTCCTGCCTCTCATAGACTGTTGACTCTTTCCCTAGATGAGTACAGTTTAATTAGGAGACAGCCAGTACACAAATAACAGTTATAAAATACAAAGACTGCTATGACAGAGATGAAATATATAGGGTTAAGGGTTTTTAGATGTTTGGGAAAAGGCCTTTCAGTACACGGTTGAAGGTTAGTGGATGCGTCATTCAAGTTTCCATTGCGAGCTGTGCAGGATTGAAATGTTTGTCTAAAGGAGAGCATTGTTGGATGTAACAAATTATGACATTTCCAGAATGCCAGGATGTCACTGACTTGATCACACCCTGGACTTTCATGTGCAGACATGTCTGCACTGAAGCCCAAAGCTGAAAACTATTTAGGTCAAAACAAATGAAATTTCCATCCATGCAGGCCAAACCAGACAGATACTTGCCATTTGATCTTCCTCAACTGAATCTATCACTATGTCTCTTTTTTTTAAATGGAACTTCTGAATTTTAAAGAATTTGTATGTATGTATGTATGTATGTATGTATGTATGTATGTATGTATATATACACATATATACATGAATATTTATATGTTAATATAAATATTAGAGAAAAAAGTTGAAGTAATTCGTGTTCATGCCAACGAATTAGGTAACATCAAAGAGTCTAGAAAACAACTAGAAGCTTCTACCCTCTTCCCTCTCCTTGATCTCACTTCCTGGCCAACCACTGAAAACCAACTTGACTCTGTTTTCTGGGCTCCTTTCCACACCTCTAACCAGACTTCGTACACTTTGCTTTTGTTTCCCAGTAGAAAGCACACATTTCCCTTCTACATGACTGAGGATGTGCCTACACTCTCCTGCCTCTTCCCAGAAACTGAAAGGTGTATAGCTTTCAGTTCTTCTAAGTGGCTTTCACACTCTGTTCTGGCCAGGTCTAAGGTGCTTCTGGACAGGATGGAGATGGTAGTGTCTCTGTGTTCAATTCATTCCCACTGCTGTTTTTTCTTCTTACCTTTATCGAATCATTGTCAAAATTATTACATTGGTTTTCAAACGATAGTGATACAGTAAGTGCCTTAGATTCTAAAAGGCACACTCGCCCTCTCTCTCCACTGTCCCCACACTCAGCTGATCTCAAATCTACTTAAACTTGAGGATGAAAAGCTGGAAGGGTGGTGTAGTTTCCTGTGCTCTCATGTCAGTCATGGAGCCTCTCCGAACAACACTCCTGTTGTCTGGCTAGGATCGGGTCACCGATAAACACGTAGACAGGCCTTGCTCTAGAATAAGTGGGTTTACATGTAAGACTAAAGTGAATGATTTTGGGGGGTTCTGAAGTCCTTCAAGCCTGCATCATTTAGAAAATTTTAGAGAGGGATTTGGGGAGCTGTTGCCCCCAAATGGATAAATATTGACTGCTTGATACTCTAGAGGTGCAGATCTCTGACACGCTGTCACCTCTGTGGTTAGGCCACTCTCATTGTGCTCACTGGTATCAATCCAGAATCACTCCAGGTCTCACCAAACCTGGCAGGCTGGTGTCCACTGCAGTTCCCCAGATTCTGAGCAGAACATTTCACACATGAGCATGGTACTTCGTTTCCAGAAGTGTTTCGAGAATTTAACCATGAGGCTATCACCTGCACTCACTCACTCACCTCACTCAGTGCTCACTCACTCACCTCACTCACCTGCACTCAGTGCTGCAAAGAGACAAACAGGCTTTGCTCACCAAGCCGAAGGCTCCTTACCTTCGGTCTGTTTCTAAGCTTGTGCTGCTGGGAGCCTCCAGAGCAGATGGAACGTTCTCTGAGAGCTCAGACAGGCTCTGAGCCCGAAGGCCTTAACCAACCCAGTCATTTAATAAGTGAAGACAGCAAGGAACCAAGTGTTAAGTTCCCTGAGCTGGTAGGCCCCAACATGCATCTGGTTGACTTTAATCTGTACCTTTTCATTATACTCTGATCCTTCTTACTAGAAAGAACCTTTTGCTAACAGACACAGTGATACACAGCTCAGATGTGTAAGAATGGAGAAGAGGGGGAGAGAAAACGGCTCTTTGAAGTCAAATCAATGGAATATTCTAGAGTCTGCTCTTAGCAGGCAAGGTACCTTGTCTCTGAAGGTGACATATATTTATGCCTGTGGTCCCTTGTCTATTCACACCATCTACCTCATTTTTAAAAAAGATTTATTTTTATTATTCTATGAGTACTTTACCTATATGTACCACATTTGTGCAGTGCCCACAGAGTCAACAAGAGGGGATCAGGTCCCCTAGAACTGGCATTGCAGATGGTGATTAGCTACCATGAGGGTGCTGGGAGCCAGACCTCTCTTCCCTTTAAGAACAACAAGTGCCCTTAACCATTGGGCCATCTCTCTAACCCTGTATACCATCGATCACTATGAAGTGCACAGCTCTGAGTGTAAATTGGCATGATAAATCTGAAGTGATGGCTTTTCTCTTTTTATTTTATTGTTTGGGAATCTCATCCTTACGTCCTGCGTTTCGCTCAAGTCCCTCCATCATACCTCTCTTTTAACTCCCCCTTAGCCCCTCCTGCTATTCTCTCCCAATTACAAATTATTTCTTTCAACCCACTGAGTCCACTTAGCACTGCCAGTGTGCATATGGGGACAGGGACAACCACTGTCTCTTAACTGAGAGTAGATGTGTGATGTGAGGCACAGCACCCAGGCGCCTTCCCTCTCTGCCTTATGATGAGGGCTTGTTCTCTGTTCTTCTGTCAAGCCCCCAAACTCTGCAGTCAGTGTCACAAATCCCACTCAGAAGGACAAAGACAAAAGGCATACAGCTAAGACATAATTACCCAGACGCACGGGCTCAGAAAAGAGCATAACTCTATCCAGGAGGCTCCAGGGTCCTGTTGGGGATTCTGTAGAGGGTCAGACCAATTAGCCACTACTGGTTCCTCAGGTTTGTGATGGAGTCTTGTGCAGAAACTGCCTCCTCTTGACTGCTCTTCTGAAGGGAACAGTTCAGGCTGGGGGTTAAGATTCTGTCCTTTCATTTAGTGTGAATTTAGGATCGACAGAGCTGAAAGTATCAAAATTCTGTTGGCTATGGTGAGCATATGTAGTTGAGTCATTTGGATGGCTGAGACAGACACAGCTAGCTGCTGTGGCTCTGTGGTCCTCAGGTAGCTCATCAGGAGACAGTGGGGATTTTGACTGATGAGGCGAGCGATTTGTTTGTACGCTATTCAAAACTGTGCGGTGGACGAGAGGTGGGTGGATGTCCATTCCAGAGGGCGAGACTTCTCAGCAGATTTCTAAGCAAGCTGCCCCAGGGTCTCCATGCTGATGTGTGAGACATGAGTGAGGGATGTCCCTGTGCTGACATTTGAGTCATAGGTGAAGGATGTCCCACCCACAAGTTCTGGGAGGAGATTGTGAAGGGGGCTGGACTCTCCCTGGTGAGTCCTGGAATGGCTGCCGTGGGACCACAGCAAGCACACTGGTGTGGAAAGGGGAAGGTGTGGGAACGGGCTAAACAGAGGGAGGGGTGGTAGCACTGGTGCTGCACCTCACCACCTTTAGTCTAGTGGGCAGCAGGGAGCTCATCATTATCCCAGCCCCAGAATGGGCCTCAACCACTGAGAAGCATTAGGGAGCATCTGACTTCTGAGGAGCATCCAACTGTCCTAGAGAGTGTGAGGGCCTCACCTTGACTCATTACTTCTCTGCTACAGGCACTCACCTAAAAGTACCCCAGCCAAACAATTGTACAGTCTTTTGCCACAAATGACCTCTTGGCTGTTAATTGACTGACATGTTACTGGCCCTTCATTATAGGTTAGCTAATGCTTTGTGCATTGACTGCAAGAGTCACCCTCACTTCCAAGTGTGATCCATCTACTTCTAAAACAAGGTTGTTGAAAAGTAGCCTGTCATATTAGGCTGGCAATCACCTCATGAATCTTGTGTCTAGTTAGGCTTTTGACTACATGAGGAGGTGGCATTGTGCAAGGGGGGGGCATCTCAAGTACCCCCTGCAATGATCATATGTCCAGTTGCTTAAGGATGCATTTCTAGAAAATGTTCCTCTTACTACTGACACACAAGTCTGCAAGAAAGAACGCCCTCCTTGCATGGTGTCCCTCTGCCTTAGGGTTGTGCACATTAAAGAGCACAATGAACATGAGTGGGGTGTGGTGAACCCTGACAAAGCTACCCTACCTACGCAGGAAGCAGTGAACAGAAAGGGGGTGAAAACCATGGAGAAAGCATCCTCAGGGCAGAGCCCCATGTCCAGGTGGTGGTGGGAAAGTGAAGAATGGACAAGATAGAAACCTTGGTCATTCATAACCATCGGCTGACTACGGCTTCCAGCAAGTCACTTGATGTGTTTGTCCCCTTTGATTTCTTTCCTGCTGCTGACACTCTGCAAGCTCATGGGGTGCTACAGAGAACAAAAGCATATTCTAAATAAAATGCACTCAGAACAACGAGATGTTCCACAAATGTTACATGGTATGGCCACTGCTATTGAGCTATTTGGTACTCAAGGTTGTACAGTGCCTTGTGGATGCATTTTATTGGTCCCATTTAGTGTTAGGCATCAGGACAAGCCACAGTAGTAGTGGGCCTTCTGTTCTTGGAGTACTGCGAAGCTCATAAAGAACCCTCCCGGGATATTTTATTTGAACATTAAAACAACTTTGTGAAAATCTCCAGAGCTCCACTTGACAGCTGAGGAAATGGAGGTCTAAAGAGGTCATGGACTCTTCTCCACCATCATAGCCCAACCTCCAGCCTGGCTTTGGGAAGTTCAATGTTCTTTACATGAAAGAAGCATAGGTATTCTGGAGATGAAGATAGGACAGTAAAACAAGCAAAAAATTCTTCCTGGAGATAAAATTTGTAAGTAAAACATGGGTATCAATATGAGATGCTAGTGTTGGAACCACACCAAACGTTTGCCTGCTGGAGAAATAAACTCAAGGAAGAAAAAAGCCCGTCCAGATGGTGACTACTGAAAAGGCTTTGTGAATAAAAGCATTTTGGCAGGGGTGGGGAAAATTTGAATAGGTGGAAGTTTCTGGGTGATGGAGCAAGAGGTGTATGTTCACATAGCTGAGAAAGAACAGAAAGAGAGAGCCACACTTGTATGAGTAGCATAGATTGCATCACACAATAAACAGGAGCCATGAAGGGATCATAAATGACCAAGGGGCATTGTATTGGTAGCAATGAGCATGGCGCATACAGTGGAAGGACTCAGAAGTGGAGAGAGTAGCAGAGAGGTGATGCATTAATAAGAACATAGCTAGAATGTTTTAGAGTACAGTGGTAGCAAGGAAAACACAGGGGTGCTATAAATCCCACGAACCATATTTGTTAATAATGAGAATAATTATTGATTCGGCTATGTTATTTCACATAACTTTCAGAAACAAATCATTTTTTAAAACAATCTCCTCTCAACCTCACTGCCAATTTGAATGATGCAAAGTTTACTAAAGCAAAGAGTTCATTCAATTTCACATAAGTTTAACGTAAAGGACCCCTTATTTCATCCCTTCATCTTCTACCCAAGAAGACATCTCAGAAGTAAAATATGATAAACCCTGTTTGCATAAATACTTGTGCAGGTAGTTATGAACTCATGGCAGACTAATCCCAGTCCGTGAAGTCAGAGGGTGTCAAGCATCACCTTTCCCTGGACCCACACCAGCTTCTTGAGATAGAGGTGGAGATGGGGTGAGAGCAGACAGAGAACCCCCAGAGTGGAGCAGAGCAGTGGAGGGTGGTGCTATGGTGAGAGTGGGCTGTAGCCTAGGTTAATGTATCTGGAAGAGAGCCCTGGAGGCAGCGTTAGATGGGACGGTGAGGATGGCCTCCTGTGACGGCATTAGTAATGTTATTTTTAAAATGGAAATCTAAACCTGCAACTTGGTTCGTCACACTCTGTGTGTGATGAACAGAGGGGAGCAGAGGGACTGGTGAATGTGTGCTTTTGACAAAGGTGTGACCACATCAAGGACCTCAATGCCTCAGCCCCATGGGAAGGGCAAAGCTTTCCCCAGGTGAGGCAAGGACGGATGGCAAAGCCTTCCTCTAATTCATGTGCAGATGTTGACAGTGTGTGCAAAAATGTCTACCATAGCCTTCTCTCCCTGGATGTTTATGACCTCTGCTCCCCTATAGAGACAGCTCCTGCAGATACCATCCAACCCACCTCCTTGTTCAGCTGTGTTAATACCCATGCTGCCTGTTTATCTGCATGGAATAACCTACCTGCATGTTCAACTGTGTGCTCCCTGCTTCCCGTTCAGCCATGTATAATAAACACATGGAGCTTCTGGTGTGCTGTGGCTTCTCCATCTGGGAGCCCAGCCCACCTGGTTCCAGCTTTTCTGTATCTGTGTGTCTGTTATTTCTTCATTCTCTCGTAGACCCTCGGGTCAGTTTCTGAAGAGGTGCAAGGATTTGAATTGCCTTTGACGTTTCATAATGCATCAAGAGGCCCCCAGTAATAGACGGTGCATGCTCTTGGACTTCAAGCCTCCACAACCACAAACTAAATAAATCTCTATTTTTCATAATGTAACTGTTCTCCAGTGTGATGTAATAGTAACAGAAAATGGAATAAGACAGATGAAGAACCTAGGTCCTAAAACTTGGCTGCACAGCCTTCTGGAAGCCAAGGTGCTTGTTACCTTCGTTCCATCAACCATTGTTTTATGCTGTCCCAAAGCAAGGAGGCTAATCCCTAAGCTCTCCACTTTCTTTGGCACGCCCAGTAGGCTTGTAGTCATGATCATACTGAGACTATATCTATAGCTTCCATTTTTTTGTAATTTTAATTAATTTGGGATTTGAGTTAAGGCCAATTTCCCCCTTAGATTTCAACAGCTTGGCTGTACTCTTCACTGGCTCTTTGGCATGTGAGCACCAAACACATACACTAGCCACCTCACTCGACTTTGGCATGTGGGCATTACACATGCAATCAGACACTTCACACACTGTCCTAACAGCTGCTTGCCAGTCAGTGAAGTCACATCACCCTGTGACGGGGATGTGTGAAATAAACTGCCTGGCAGGAGGTGGGCAGAGGCATGCGCCATGCAATGAATGTGAGCAGAATCTCCCTCCCAGGCTTTGCTATTTAGTTAGAGGCGAGAACAAGCTTCACTGGGTGCAGAATCCTGTTGAGGAAAAAGCTCTGTCTGTTGATTGTCATTAAATGTGATAACAACCACATGAGACTATCACCCCTGGATATACACTGGTTGGACAAGGCAGACTATCTGCTGTTATCAAAATCTGATGGAACACCTTCCTTATACCATTGAAATGTCTGCAGCAATTCCGGAAGCAGACCTCCCTAGGAAAAGACACCAGAGTCAGAGCCTTGGGAACTGTGAGGGCTGTGGACAAGATTGGCCCTTGTCGCAATATCCACAGACATCACACATCTCCCTTAGCCACTTTGTTATGGCGTTTCATGCCAAGTTCCTGCTACTGAAGCCAACAAGCTGCCCAGCCCATTGGCTCTACCACTGCATGTGTGTACAGCTGTCACTCCATCAGAATGGCATCTGTCCCAGACACAGGCAACACAGAAACGATGACTGAAGATAAATCCTTGAGCACTAAATGATATTTCATGGGGATTCACGACCTGATGAAAAGAAGGACGTCTGAAGGGATGCTGAGTTGGTACCAAATGCACGTATATGATGCTTAATTGTGTACACTGTCTCACATGATGTCATCACACTACCCAAGAGGACTTCTGTGTCCCCAATAAGTATGCTTCTATTCCAAACCAACAAAGCAAACAGGGGACCCAAGTGTTTAAGTAAGAAATGCTCCATGTTTATATGAACATCCATTGGTAATTGATGGCTGCAGAGTGAGGGAGAGTCAGTTTTCTTCAAGGATGTTGGCCCTGAGGGACTGCCCATTCTCTACTAGATGGTCCTGCACCCACGCAGACATGGGCAGCACTATGTGGACTCAGTGTGTTTTAAAAAAGAGCATATGGGGTTTGGAAGGAAATGTGATGGGGGATGGGGGAATAATTGGAGGGAAGAGAATGAGGGTGGATTTGATCGAACATGTTATATGCATATATAAAATAATCAAATAACTAAAAATTAATAAAAATGAAGAATAAAGAAAAAGGAAATGGGAAGAAAACCACAGGACACTGAAGAGCTGGAGACTGGGAGACAATTAGCTGGACCAGGAAAAGAGAGTGTGACAGACTCCACACACAAGTGAGCTGGCAGCCCTAACTAATTAGCAACAATTAATTTTATGGTAGGAGCAAGAACACATGTATTATGTTCTAAAAACGCTTAATAGATGTCACCATAAATCACTCTCATCTCTCCCCTGAAACTCAACTTAAAAGCTGGCTGACTCTAAATCTTCTGGAGTTAACAGATCAGCTACGGCTTGGTTCTTGTTATCAGTGAAATAGCCTTCGGTCCCCTCACCACTTGGCCAGCCAATCATCTCTGTTGTTTTATCTCAGGTCAGCCACATCAGGCTCAGGTGCACCCTGGACTGTATTTGATGAAGAAGGCCCCAGAGATCTGCACCAGGTAGGTCATAGGGTCTATTGCACCGTTCTGAATGTGGTATCCTGTGTATCTGGAATGAGCTGCTAGGCTGAGATAGAGGACAACGTCCTTCACATACACCTCCTCCTATCAACTGGCAGTGCCTGTGTAGAATGTCTCGGGATTTAGTGATTGGGGATTGATTAGGGATGCCTGCTGGGCACTGGGATGGAGGACACTATTGTCTGTTTGCTTGTTTTTCTTTCTGCTGATCAGTCTTCTTCAGTTCCTTAGGCAGCATCTTAGTTATGTCTAAGTAGAGCCCACATGAAGCTTAGCCATGTCCTGTGGTCCCCATCCTGGAATCACTCCACCTTCTCCCCCACTTCCCAGGCTTTCAGTGAGACGTAACTTTTGTGAGGTCAGAGTCACTGTAAGTAGGATTAGCTATGAGCTCAGTCCTTCCCTTTGCCACTTCTCACCAGTTAGACCAGTATTCACTGGAATAAAGAGAGACCTGACTACATCATTGACTGCAGACTAAGAGATTTCAAATGACAGACTTAGGCCTAGTGACTTTCTAAGGACAATTTCTGGACCTGCTTATCTTTCACCTCCTTCCATTAGCCCGTGGGCACTCCATCCTGCTGCTATAAATCCAACCACCTCCTTCACCACCATATCTGGACACATCTCCACATAAGCAGGACACGACTCCACTGATCTGGAATAAACATAATGCCAATTAAACAATACATGCATAGCAAGTGTTCTACTGATTATCTGTGAAACTAACTGCCATGGGTGCACAGCATCCGGATGGGGAAGTACATAGACTTGACTCAGTGTTCCCACTACATACAAGAAACTGGCTGTGCAGGATACATTGTCTGCATGATAAGACTGAAACGTGAAAAGAGAAACAGAATAGCTGGATCCCCAGGATGTGTGGCAGAGAGTCCCCTTGGTTTTTCTCTTTGCTCCAGGAGCTGAAGAAGCAAGAAACCTAAGATACAATGAGAATATAGAGTCAACTTCAGGGCAAGTCAGGCTTGTTCTTTCAAAGTCACAACAAAGGGGTGGCCTACCAAAGCAGGGAACTTTCAGACAATAACTCTCCACTAAGCTAGCATCATAGGAAAACCATGTGCCCTCACCCCTACCAGTGAGAGCTGGATGGCATGCCTAGTCTTCTATTCACAGGTCATGGTAAGGAAAACAGCTCTGGCTCCAGGTGGTCAGAGAACATCAAAGGGAAGAGCCAATGGCAAGGTGCTCAGCTCTGACTCCTGGTGGTCAGAGAAGGCCAAAGTAGAGAACCAAGGCTTCTCTAGCCCCAGAGAGTAACAAGCACCTCTTACCCCCATAGTGACCATAGACACGAGGTAAGAAGCCTGGACTCCCATCTTCATCCTCTTCCCTCGTGGGATAACAACAGAGGAAGCCTAGTGGTGGGTCATCCTATATTCACCACCACTTGTGACAGTGAGACCACCTGTTCTCCCCTACACTGCATTGTCAGGGAAGCTACTGAGAGAGAAACAACAGGGCATCCCCTTGTTGGGAGAGGCATCTGAAGTGACCTGCTGGGGACCCACAATTGCTATGTAAACCCAGTACAGTGAAGAGATGCCCCTTCGGTGACAAGACTGAACCTGAAGTTCCAAGACGCTGCCACCTCTCTTCTAGAGTGACTTGAGAGAAGCCAGAGAGAAAACAAGGAAACCTGGAGCCTTCTTCAAAAGCCCCAAATACCCAGATCCAATCAATGAAAAAAAAAAAAAAAAAAAAAAAAAAAAAAAAAAAAAAAAAAAAAAAAGCTCTCATGCAATGAAGGCCCATGGCAATCTCAAACTAAACTGTAAAAGCCAGCAGATGCCAAGCCAGAATGGCAGCTGTGTCAAGGCAGCGTGACAAGGGTCTGGAGGCAGCCAGAATGACCAACAGTCATCACATTTAAAATTAATAAATAGATAGAACTACAGAATGGCAGGGGGAAATCAAGAAAATAAAATTAAAAAGCAATCTGAATAATAGAAAGAAACTAGACTGAAAAGAAACCTTATGGAACTATTGTATCCTTATAACAGTGATGTCGATGTATCCTTAGGGGCAGAAGAAAAAGAACAATGGCTGAAAAAGTAGCTGAAGTCACAGCTGTCAAAGCTTCACCTATCAGCAAAACATGAAAGCATGAAAATGTGAGGAATAAACTCCAAATAAGATAAAAGTCAAAGGAGTAGGCACTACAAAAGCTATGATCAAAATTCTGAAATATAAACATATACACAAAAGCTAAACAGTGTGGATATGGTTGGTGGGTAAAGTGCTTGTCACATAGTGTGAGGACCTGTGCCTGAACGTGCAAATCCATGCAAGAGCTGGATGCACAGCATGAACATCTGGGAAGATGGGAGGCAGAGTCAGGAGAATCCTTGGAAACCCATGAACTAGCTACCGTCGTCTTCACAGTGGCAAACAACAGAACAAGACCCCGTTTCAAACAAGGTGAAAGGCAAGGACCAACACTGAAGGTTGTCCTCTGACTTCCACACGGACACTATGGAGTGGGTGTCTACATTGTGCACATGCACATGCACATACACATACATTCTCTCTCTCTCTCTCTCTCTCTCTCTCTCTCTCTCTCTCTCTCTCTCTGTCTCTCTCTTGCTTTCTCTCTCAAAGAATGGATATACTTTAGCAATAAAAAAAACTATGTAAATGACATCATTTGTCTCATAAGAAACCATGGAGACCAGAATAGGGCAACACAATATCATTTTAGTGATGAAAGAAAAGAACTATTCTGATTGCCTTATTTAGTTTTTTATGCCTACGAGCACTTTCTTGTATGTATATATGGGCACCATGTGTGTACAGCATTAATGCAGGCCAGGAAATGATATTGGATACCATGGAACTGGAGGTGTGTATGTGCTGAGAACCAAACCCAGGTCTTCTGCAAGAGCAAGCAGCTCCTAACTGTTGAGCCATACCTCCACCTCCAGAAAAGCTCTGCTAACCCAGAATCTTCTGTTCAATAGGAGCACCCCTCAGAAACAAAGCAAGAAGGAAAATAGTACAGCACATTTTCCTTCTTAAATTTTCTGGTTATTTTGGCAGCTGAAGCAAGAAGTATACATTGTTGGCTGGGGTTTTAAATGTATGTAGAATAAATATTTAAGACAATTACACTATAATTGGAAAAAAGAAAACAAATGAAGTAAAGTTTCCACATTTCATTTAAACTAGTAAAATGTCAACGTTAGTATACAGTGATGCCGTGTGTATATTAGACACCTAAAACAGCCAGTTTAAAAAAAAGCTCTGCAAAATATCAGCTGAAAAACATCTGTGTATTTCTCATGCAATTTTTTATGTCCTAGAAATCCAGAGAAGAAAATAAGCAAAAAAAACCCACAAAAGAGAATAATCAGAAAACAAAAGTAAAATGGCAGTCTAACATATCAACAGTTATCTTAAGTAGAATGATTTAAACACATCACTTAAAAGGTACAATTTGACAAGTTAAGAAAATAACCCAACTGCACGCTAACCACAAACTAACTTCAAACACAGCAGTAAGTCAGAAAGAGAAAGGTGGAAGATGTACCACTAACATAATAATCAGACAGTAAACAAAGATTTATTATTTATTATTATCAGAGATAGAGAGAGATATTAAAAGTGTTAAGTGAGTGAATTCACCAAAGGGCATAACAAAACTAAATGTGAATGTCAATAAAAGATCTGATAATGAGTAAGGGGAAAGTGGTAATGGAAATCACATCTCATAGTTGAAACTGAAGCCTTCCATACCTGCCTCTCAGTGATTGATGAAGAAATTAAAGATACAGAAAAAATGGGAAATTTGACTGCATGTGTAAGAATTACAGAAATTGATTGACATTTATCAGAGTACTGCCCTCAACAGCAGCAGAGCACACATTCTTCCTATATGCTTACAGAACATATACAAAGGCCATACCCTGAGCTATAAGGCAAGTGACAGCAAATTTAAGTAAACTGAGTACACAGAGTGTCTTCTCTGACTACAGTGAAAACAGAAATAATAGAATATAGCGGGCAAGTCGTTAAATGTATGGAAATTAGAATACTATTTGAAAGAATCCATGGACCAGTAGAGGGGGTGCTCACAAAGCCCCACCCCTAGCTGGGGAGCTTGACAACTGATAGCTGCTGGAGGAGGGAGAGTTAGTTTTCTTTGGGTATGGCCCTGATAGTACATCCATGTTCCTTCAGATGCCCCTACATTCATTCACATACTAGCAGCACTAAATGGACAGAGTGGTGTAAAACATGCTGTTGGGAGTGTGAGGTGATAGAGGGTACAGGGGGACTTGGAGAGGAGAGTGTGGGTGGGTTTGCTCAAAACACGTTATAGTCACTTATAAAATCCTCAAACAATAATTTTTAAAAGGAAAGATAAAAACATTAAAAATATATTTCAGCAAATGAAAACATAGCACATTATGAGGCGCATACAAAGTAACGGTAAGAAGAAAACTGACCCACTAAATCTTGAGAAGAAAATCTCTCCTGCACTTCAGTCTGCCTAGCTTCCACTTCAGATGGGTGAGGGCACACTGGGCCTGCGACAATGGACCCACCTTTCCCCTCTTCATCTGGCGCCTAATGACTAGTAAAGGCTCACTGACCTCTTGACCCCCCTGCCGTATTTCCATAGTTTTCCTAGTTCCTGGTTCAGACAGAAGCAATCCCCAGACCATCAACCCAAGTCCACACTCTCAAAAACTAATCCCACATGTAAAACGTCAATGTAAAAACAGAAACAGAGTGAAGACCAAAGACAATATGTCTCCTCCAAAGATTAATAATCCCATAGTAATAAAAATGACCTGGAAGAACATCAAGACAAAGGATTCAAAATGATTATAACTATATTCAAACAACTCAAAGAGGACAAAAAACAAAAACACAAAATATCTGAGTGAAATGTGGAAGTCAATATCAGATGTGAAAACTGAGTTCAATAAAAAGATAGAACTGATGAAGAAAAACAAAATTTGAATGATTCTGAAAATGAAAAACTCAATAGGCCAAATAAAAATCTCAGTGGAAAACTTTACAAATAGAAGGGATAATATGGAAAACAGAGGGTCAGGACTAGAAGACAAAATATAGGAAATGTATTACTCAGTAAAGGTCATTGAGAAATTTATTAAAAGCCATAAAGAGAATATGGGAAAGCTTTAGGACACTCCAAAGGACCTAGTTTTCAAATTAAGGGCATAGAAGACTACCATACTGATGGCACAGAATATATTGTCAATAAAATCAGAAAAATTTCAACAGCTAGAGAAAGAGATGCTTATCCAAGTGCAAGAGGCATACAAAATTCTAAATAGAAATGACCAAAACATAAACTCTCCATAACATAGCATAGTTAAAACATTAAAAACATAGAATAAAGAAAGGGTATTGAAGGCTGCAAGAGAGAAAGGACAAGTCACTTTGAGAGGCAGGCCCATCAAAATGACACCTGGCCATTTGACAAAGACTTTAAAGTCAGATGGCCTGGAAAAATATATTCTGAGTTCTATAAGAT
Organism: Peromyscus maniculatus bairdii; assembly: GCF_049852395.1. Classification (NCBI taxonomy): domain Eukaryota; kingdom Metazoa; phylum Chordata; class Mammalia; order Rodentia; family Cricetidae; genus Peromyscus; species Peromyscus maniculatus. Next base: position 140,137,994 of record NC_134856.1, on the reverse strand, counting down.
CATAACTATCTACTGAGACTATTATACCCAGCAAAACTATTCATTAGGATCAAAGACAAAATAAAAACCTTTCACAGTTTCTCCAAAACTGATCACATTTTAGGACACAAAGCAAGTCTCAACAGATATAATTAAAGTAACCATACATCCTATTGGATCACAGAGGAATAAATATAGATATGAAAAGCAATATAAACTATAGAAATGACAAAAGCTCATGAAAACTAGACAAGCATTTTCAGTAAAATCAGGAACAAGACAAGGGTGTCTACTATCCCCACTCCTGTCCTGTACAGTTCTTGAAGTCTTAGCTAGAGGAAAACACAAGGAGATGAAGGGGGATACAAATAGAAAAGGAAGAATTCAAAGTATCTTTATTTGAAGATTATATGATTCTATGTATAAAAGACCCTAAGGCCCCACCAGAAAACTTCTATAGCTGATAAACACATTCTGCAATGTAATAGCATATAATACAAATAACCAGTAGTTTATTATATTCCAAAAACAAATATGATGAGAAAGAAATCAGTAAAACAACCTTCTTCATATTTGCCTCAGAGAACCTTCAAATAAATTTAACCAAGAAAATAAAAAACTTGTTCAATGAAAACTACAATAAACTAAAGAAAGAAATTGAAAAACATAAAAGAGCACCTCCTGTGCTCATGGGCTGGTAGATTTAATATTGTGAAAATGTCCACCTTATCAAATGTAATCTATGTATTGAATGTAATCCTCACACAAATTCCAATGCAACAGAATTTGCAAAATAATCCCAAATATATGTGGAACCACAAAAGACCCAGTAGAGCAAAATTAATCCAGAACAATAAAAACTCTGATTTGAAGTGACACCACAGAGCAATAGTAATAAAGACAACATGGTACAGTGTAAAAAGAGACACATTAGTCAATGGAATAGAACTGAAGACTCAGATATAACTCAACAGTTTACAGACACCTGAGTTTTTTTTATAAAGAAGCCAATATTAGACATTGGAGAAAAGACAGCATCTTCAACAAAGGGTGCTAGTCAGACCAGATAGCTTCATGCAGAAGAATGAAACTAGATGCTTATCTCTTACCCTGCACAATACTCAACTCCAAATATATCAGGGACCTTGACATTGACTCAATAGCCTGAATCTGATGGAGGAGAAAGCAGGAATTGCTTATTAACTTACTGTGACAGGAAAGAACTTTCTGAACTGGGCCCCAATAATGCAGATATTAAGACCAACATTTAGTAAATGTAACCTCATGAAACTAAAAAGCTTTTGTATACCAGAGGATGCCATCATTTAAGTGATAAAACAGCCTATTGAATGGGAAAAACTCTTTACCAGCTATATATCTGACAGAAAGCTGGTATCTAGAACATGCAAAGATTTAAAAGCTAAACTCCAATAAAGCAAATAATCCAATTTAAAAATGGGGCAGGGAATTAAACAGAGAGTTCTCAAAAGATGGAATATAAATGCCTGAGAAAAAAAATTTTTTAATGTTCAACATCCTCAACCATCAGAGAAATGCAAATTAAAACCATCTTAAGATTTCATCTTACCCCATTTGGAATGCCTAAGACTAAGAACACGAACAAAAGCAAATGTTGGTGTGGATGTGGGGAAGGGAAATAGTTGTTCCCTGCTAGTGGGAGTGTAAACTGGTACAGTCACCGTGGAAATCAGTGTGGAGGTTCCTTCCTCATGAAGCTAGCTAGAACTAACAGGACCACATGACCCAGCTCTAACACTCCTGGGCACACGCCCATAGGACTCTGCGTCCACTGCAGAGATACCTGGTCCTCTCTGTTCACTGCCACTCGACTCCCAATGGGCCCCACATGGAAACAGCCTGTGTGTTTATCAACTGAAGTATGGATAATAAAAATGTGATCCACATACACAGTGGAATATGATTCAGCTGTAAAGAAAAATGATGTTATGAAATTATCAGGCAAAAGAATAGCTCCATCATTCAGACCCAGTGAGACAAACACTATGTGTTCTCTCTCATATGTGGATACCATACTGAGTCTTTACACATGTGAGTTTAAATTGGAGTAACCACAGAAGTCAGGAAACTAGTAAGGGGCCACTGGAGGATCTCAAGGGAAAGGATGGAGCACAGAATGAAGAGGAAAAGGGGAGTAATGGAACAGGAAGGGTTAAATGGGGTGGACAATGGAAGGTCCAGGTAGAGGAGAGAGTATGAGGAGGGATAACTAACACTAAAGACTTCAAAATTCTGTATAAAACCTACTACTGTAGAAGCTTCCTAAAATACAGAGACATATATAAAAATAATTTAAATGGAGTCACTCTATAATGGGGGACAATTTCCCCCCAGATACCATACATTATTCATGAGAAGCCCAGAGCCAGATACAGGTTACTTCTTTTCAAGTTGGTGGTTATGGGTTACTGTAGGCTCCCAGATGTTATGGGCTATGACCACCGCTCTTGTTTATACCCCCACCAGAACTTGATGGTAAGCAGGCTCTGCTGCTGAAGACGCCACGTGCTTGAGCCACTGAACATGGAGAAATCAAGCTAATGCTGACCTGGAAGCTTCGTCTCTACTGGCCAGCTTTCCCAGTCCTGGAGGTGTTACACATGCTGCCATGGGGGCAAAATTCACAGCCTTACCCAGCTGTGAACTCTTCTGGCTACAGTAACACTGGCCTTGCAAGGTATACCCACAGTTGCAATAGCAGACAAATATTGTGGGAATAACCAACTGCTTTCTGGCTTGATTTAAAACCTATTCCACACAATGAAACACACGTCTGGTACTGTGACTTGAGTCAAAAATTTATGGCTGGATAGATCCTAGGCCTTAGCGGGAGAGCCTGCTAAACAGACATGGTAAGAAACTGCCCTCTAAGCTCTTATCTTTGTTCCCACTGAGTAGTACATCTCTCAACCCCCAGCAGAGAGGCTTGTGTGTGTTGTACATGACAGTTAACACAGACCTACAAACAGTCATGGAGCAGAGAGTAAGAAACTATGGAGTATTCAGCTCTAAAGGGGGCATCTATGTCATGCCCCTCCCCTGAAGGGAGAGGGGAGAAAGATTGTAAAAGTCAGAGGCAAAGGATGCCTGCGGGGAAACAGTATTTGCTGGACATGACAAGGCCTTCACACCCGTGAACTCATGGAGGCTGTGAATTCATAGACAAACCTACGGCAGATCAAGCCCAACAAAACCCCAGCGTGGATGCAGGAGAGGCTCACAAATGTCCACTTCTAACAGAGGAGCTGTTGGTAGCCAATGACAGCTGGGGAAGGGAGAGTCAGTTTTCTTCAGGGATGTGGCTCCTGAGAGGCTACCCATGCTCCAGTAGATGGCATGTACAGGTAACACTAAGTGGACTCGGTGGGCTTTTAAAAAAACCACGTGACATGAGGAAGAACTAGTGGTCACAGGGTTAAGAGAGAAGATGCGGGAGGAAAAGTGAAGGGAGGGAGGGGTGGGCTTGATCAGAACACATTCCACATGTGTATGAAATTCTTAAGCGACAATGAGAAGCAAGTACTCAGAGTCCCACCACAAAAATGAGAAAATGACCTATGTTGACTCCCTGAGAAAGCAAAGGAAAGAGGGGTCCATAGTAACTTATTATAGATGCCCCAGGACAGTAGCAAGGCAGGGCTTTGAACCAGTGGTGCTCAGACAATTAGATAAATGCAAGCAAAGACGTAAACTGTGCCCTAAGTGTCATATCTTACGAAAAAAAAAAATTGTCAAAAAGATAAATTATACCTTAAATAGGAGGTATAACCCATAGAGATAATCTTCATGGCCCAGGGCCAGATACAGAATTTCTAGTCATCAAGCATAATATATAAAAGGGAAAAAATAATTAACTGGACTTCATTGTGATTAAAAAGCCTTTATTCCACAAACATACTCTAGGGGAGAGAAAAGACAAACTCCACGCTGGAGGAAGTCTGTGTAAGCCACGTCTGACAAGGGACTGGTGCACAGAATTCGAGAGCTCTCCCAAGGCGAAGCTCGAAAACAACAATCCAACTAAAATGGACAAAGTTAGATTAGAGGAAATAAAGGAGAAAGCACGCCGCTGTGTGCCTATCAGACAAAGAACTAGAGAGGACACCAAGTGCTGACGCCCACCATGGTGCATTACTGCCGTAAGTGTCAGATCTATGGCCACTCAGAGACAGTCTTGGAAATTTCTCAATACAACAACACACAGCAAAAAACACAAACTCAAAACATACAACCACCCAACTCCCCTACGGCCCAACAACTGCAAAGCGCTGGATACTTTTCCCAGAGGAATGAAACTTACGCACCCACAGTGTGCACAAATATTCACTTTATCCAGAACAGTTCTGTGATTTTAAACCTCATGTTACCTCCACTTGACAGAGAATCACCATGGAAATACACTCCTTGGTGAGTCTATGAGGGAGTTTCTAGAAAGGTTTATTTGATATGGGACAAGCCACCCCTAGTGTGGGTAGCACTCTCCCAGGATATGTTGGTGTCCTGGACTGAATAAAAAGTTTAAAAATGAGCTGAGCCCTCCCATCCTGCTGTCTCCTGACTGCATATGCAATGTGACTGGGCTCACACTTCTGACTCTCCTGCCAGGATGGACTGAACCTTCAAACTGTGAGCCAAGCAACCCTCCCTTCCTTAGGTTGCTTCTGTCAGGTGTATTCCCACAACAGCGAGAGAAGTGTCTAACACAAGCCCCAAAGAGGAAACAACCTGTTTTCAGTAGCTGAAAAACTAAATAAGCTGTGATAGCTCTGTTCTGTGCACTGCCCCTCAGCATAAATAGAAACAAACAATTGATGCATAAATCCACCAAGTGGATTTTTTTTTAAATGTAAAGCTACATCCTGCAAAACTCTTTATAAATAACATCCTTGAAAGGCCAAAGTTGTGGAAATAGGGCAGAGATTAGTGGCTGCTAAGGGGCTGTGGACAGATGTGGGAAGCTTGGGAAGGAAAGTGAGTGAGGCTGTAAAGGGACAAGGCGGAGGATCCAGGTAGGACCAGTCTGCGCTTTGGTGTTTTGGTGTGAATGTTCTGTGTGTCACTGTGCTATAGATATGTAAGTGAAAATGGGTAAAAAGTCATGGCATCCTGCAGTATTGTTGCTTGCAAGTCCAGATAAGTCTATAATTATCTCAAGTAAAGATATATAAGTTTAAGAACACACCTATTCTGCCAGCACTGGGGAGCTGAAGAAGGAGGAGCATTAAATTCTACACAAATCTTATTTGAGCAAAATAAAACACAGTAAGAGATGTGAGCATGCCACCAGAAATATTCATAATACGGGCAAAGGACATCATTCGCTTGTAAGGAGCACCATGCCACCGAACACTACCACTCATTATTGACAATTATGGATTTTCCCACCTGCATCATAAATGAGCTCCCCCAGGGCTTGGCTCATGTATTATTTATCTATAAATCTCCCACAGTGCCTAGCAAGCACCCTGCTATGTAATGAGTGCTGCATAAATGTTTGTTGACTTAATGTTTTATCAGCGATACATGGGTATGTGTGTCATACACTGTTAAAACACTGCTTGCCGCAAACGAGGAAAACATTAAAGAAATGAGTCACCCAGTGAATTAATGCCATTCTTTAAAAAGCAATTAAAACCCTTTGTTTTTAAACCAGTGTTCTGTGGACTTGCTTGTTTTCCTCTCCCTCTCTTATTTTGTGATTAAAAGAGTAATAGGTGCCCGTGGTGGAAAAGTTTTAAGTTTAGGGAGACACAGAGGACGCTGTCTATTCTAGCCGCTGCCAGTCATTTCTCTGATGTGGCCTGATTCCAGAGCACTTCATCTTCGTTTTCCTGTCCACAGAGCCACTGGTTCACCCAGTGCAGCTTGAGACTGTCAAGGGCAGCTGTAGGGGCTACCATTGCTTCCCACTTACCCCCACAGTGAAAAGGGGACACCAGCCCTTCAAAATATGGAGTCCACTTTTCTTTCCTGGCGGCCAGTGATAAAGTAAGTACAGCTTTCTGTCTCTGACATCTTATGAGACATTGTTGTCTCACCAGCATAGACACAGCTTAGCATCTCCCTCACAGGAAAGGTGTCTGAGGACATCTCCAGGGTGCAACCCCTGCTCTGGCCGCATAAACCACAGAGAAGGAAGGACCGACATCCAGAGGGTGTGGGTGAAAATTCGGGAGCTGTAAACTTGGGAGAAGTCTCAGATGTGCTGAGAACAGAGCAAAGGTAGGTGGCACAGGACAAGCCCAGGCCACAACCATCTCATACTCGAATCAAATCTATATTCTAGGAAAACCAGAAGAGGAAACAAATACCACTCTTGAAAAAAAAATGCCATTTCTCCAAAGACAACCAGACATCCTGACCATTACCACCCACCATGTATTCTCTCTATTTCTTTGTTTTGGCTGTGGTTTTTAGCCACCAACCTCAGCAGAACCCAAATGAAGCTTCCAGGTTTTCTATTATGTATCTACAAAAACATATGTACTATTTTCTATCTCACATTTTGAAGAAGAAGTAAACCAACCTCCACACCTCCATTGTCACTGTTGATGTCAAGGAATTAAACAATTAGACTGTCCCTCTGGAACTGTCCCATTGCTTTGGGAAGAACTGTCCCATTAAAAGCACCACATGCTTCTCAGGTAAGCTTCCCTGGAGCTGGGCTCACAGGTTCCCAAATTTCATGCAGTACCTGTCTGCATCTTTGCATCAGGAATTAAAGAGATTTACCCTCCATGAATGAAGTTGTAAATGTCAAATTAAACCTGTATCAATATTAATGGGAGATGATATTAAAATACATTTTTTGCAGTTTGGGGGAGATATTTGTTTCAATGCAACAAACACTGAGTCCATATTTACTTCAAAACTGCCAAAAATACCCTTAACATCATTTAGTTTATACACATGGTCTGATTTCCCCAAATGCATGGTTCGTTGCTGAGTTACATAATTGGTCAAAGTTTTCTATTTTAAACATTAAAAAAAAAAACAAAAAACTACCTCTGCATGTGTGTGTGTGTGTGTGTGTGTGTGTGTTAGTGCATATGTATATGTGTGTGCACATGCACATATAGTGTTCACAGAGGCCAGAAGAGGACACTGAAGTCCCTGGAGCCGTAGTTAGAGGAACTTGTGAACATTTGGATGCTGGCACTAAGTGATCTTAACCACTGAGCTATCTCTCCAGTCTTAAGGGTCTTTTTGTTTGTTTTTCTTTCTTTCTTTCTTTTAAAATGAACATCCTTTAAAATTACTTTCACAAAAGGAAAAAAAATTAAACAATAAAAATTTCCCGAAAACATTTGAGCAGCGGGGTGGGGGTTGGGCGGTAAGCACAGTTCCGCAGGAGTGGTGGGCAACTGTCTACAGAGATTCTTGAGAGAGTCTAGGAACGAAATAGTTCCATCCAATAGAAAACGGCTGCCATGCATCTTCAGCCGCGTTGCCAACCCCAGAATCCCTCCAGGCTGGAAGTTTTGTGATTTTTATACGGACTCATCATTACCTCCCAAACCCAGAGATTGGAGGGGACGTGAGGGATGAGGAATGTGTCAAGGCGCCAGTGTTGATGGGAAACACACTATGTCTAACCAGGGTTATTGGTGGAAGTAAGCAGCAGCCAGAAGGACCAAATCAAGGCTTGTTGGTCACTATCTCTCTGTCCTGCCAAACCTGCTGCAGTGGGAGCTTTACCGCAGGCTGCATGGTCACACCTCCTCACTCCGGTCGCCTGCCACTGGAGCTACAGAACCGCCTCCAGCGTCCTGAGAGGTTCCCACTCCATGGGTCTATTGCTGCTGACTCTGCTCCACACTTGGTCCCTCAGAACCTCGGGTACTGTCACCTGCTCCTTCAAGTTGCTATTATTTTGGAGGTTTGGTGAGATCAGTTCTCTTGTATCCCTTCTCTTCTTGCTGATCTGGAACTCTAAATGTCCCCAAACCTGGAACTCTGAGACCATTGATCTTTTTCTGTCTACACACTCTCCCTTGCTACAGTCACACATCTCTCTCCATCAGCACCTCTGCCCCATAGCTCTTCCAAGCTCACTTTTCCCTTTCAGGGTCCTTTGATGCAAAGCCCTGCACCCCTGTGCCTCTTTGTCCTTCCTTGGCCTGGTTCTGTTCCTCTCCGTCTGACTATCTCAATGTTCACTCACACACCAGATTAAAACCAAAACAAAATGTAGTAGGTTTTCCTCTCATATGCAGATTCTGGATTTAGATAGATGATTGACAGACAGATAGATTAGATGATAGAAAGAGAGATAGACAGACAGATATGTCACATTTACATATGACAAGAGAGTAGAAAGGTGAATATTTGTGGGGAGGAAGGGAGGACAGAGAAGGGTGGGGATGGGCAGTTAAAATTAAGATTCAAAGACATATATGTATAAAAATATCATACTGAAATCTATTTTTGTATGTTAATTAAAAACTTAATTACAAAGGTAATTTTTACCTCTCCTTGTTCTCTCAATATACCTGCAGCCTGTGAAGCAAGTCTAAGATTCCATCTCTGGGGTTCTCTGGTGTCTGCCTGTCCTCCCTCTATCCTCTGCCCTCACCCTGCCCACAGTCCTGAGAGTCCTCCCTCCCTCCATCCTCTGCTCTCACCCTGCCCACAGTCCTGAGAGTGCTCCCTCCATCCCTGGCCCTCACCCTGCCCACAGTCCTGAGAGTGCTCTTCTTTTTTAAGCACACCAAGCAAACAGTCTCCAATCTGTGCTGTCCCCACCTCCCCAACACTTCTAGGGTAATCACTCTCAGGCATCACACTGATGACAGCATCCCCTGATCTTGACTGGAGCCAAAATTAAAATGCACTTTTCACAGCATGAGCATGGCTCCTAGGTACCTGTGGGCCAGGAATGAACTACGATTTCATGAAGCTAATTTACTCTCAGGGTGGTGATGTACATATACTTTTAAAAATTCAAACTAATTTAGTTTTGTCTTAATTTTCAGAATAAAAATAAGAGTGTGATTCCTTAGAAACTTATTTTCTTTCCTTATCTCCTACAACTGTTCTATCTTCTATCCTCCAGTCCAGGCAAGACAGATGTCCCCAGATGTCTTCCCTCTTCTTACTCCCCCCCCCCACACACACACAAAGGGGGACAATGCCACCTGGGGAAGCTGCTTTCCACCTGGCATCTCTACCACCTTCTTTAGCCTTTCCGAAGAACTCGGACACACACTCTTCTCCAGTTCCCTCTTGCCTTTTACATTCTGGATAATGGTGGATGTACCCCGTAGATCCATGTACTGGAGAGAGATATCCCCCACACCTGCATATCCCATCTGGAAGTTTGGCGTTTGATATTAACTTGGGTGGAATGGTCACACCAAAGCTCAAGCACTTTCCTGGGAAGCAACCTCCACTTCTCAACCTGACTTTTAAAGCGATGATTGTTGCGAGAAGGTAAAATATGTGGTTGGCAGACAGCTATGGCGAGTGCCAGGCACAGCAGGGGCAGGAAAACATGAGGGCAAGTTCAGGGGAAGGCGTGAGCTAGAAGCCACGCTTGAGAAAGCCCAGTCTTGCAGAGAACCCACCTGACTGAAATGCAAAGATACTTGTAACATTAAAAGTTAAGGCTAGTGGGAGCTGTAGCAAGGTGAGTTGTCTACAGAGTCCATTAATAAACCTTTCACACTCTACTGTACCCATTCCTAGAGGCACTCATTAAAGACACTGGGTGCCTTCTGCCCAAGGTCAGGCAAGAAGTCAGGTTATCGATGTGGGTTGGAATTCATGACCTCTCCCCTCAGATCATCATGTACATAACCACTGGGGCTGGAGGATTTATAAGAACTTCTGAGGAGAAAAGGGGGGCCAGAGAAGCAGGCTTTAGAAGGGGGACCCTCCTGTCACTTCCGTACAAACCACCTGGTGGCCTCGGCATCTGAGGGTCTTTTCTTCCTTCTTTGGCAGTATAGGTGATCCTTCCCACTCACTAATGTTCAGTGTCCTGAAACATGACAACTGTTAAATTAAGATGCTCTGGGAAGGGATTTCTTCCTGCTTTGTCTCCACTGAAGTATCTCCTCATCCAACACAAAGTCCATTCCCCTTCCCCCGCCCCCAGCCTGGTGACTGTCTGCAATCCACGGCAGTGTAGGGAGAAGGAGTGAAAGGAGAGAGGAGGAAAAGAGAGGCGAGAAGAAGGGAAAGAGGGAACAGAGGCCATGGGGAGGGAGAGAGGTAGGAACTGTCCGTCTTGTCTGGCCTCCTGTCCCCGATGAAACCTCAGCACACTCAGGTGAAGGATTCTGAGTCCACTTTTACGGAGAGCCAGCACACTTTCAGTCAAGATGATCACGATGTGGGCCTGGGAACAAGACCATGGTAAAACTGTGGGGAAAGACCAGCTTATGTTGCTGCCAGGCTCATCCCCAAGGCTGGCTCCTCTGCTTGTCCCCTTGTGGCCACCACAGCAGACCTGCACACCAGCTGCCTCCAAGCAAAGTTTTTCCTGAGGCTTTGCTGGCATCTCATTGGTCACCACTGTCCAATCAACTTTCTGCAGTGACATTTTGTAGCCACTTCAAAGGAGAAACTGAAATTTTAGTTTTAATGGATTTTAACCACTTTAAATTAAAAAATCTCATGTAAAGATTTTTCAGCTGTCCAATATGGTAGAATTGGAAATTCCTTCCTCTCAAAGTTCCACACTAACTAAAAACATTTTTTTAAAACTCAATCAAGTATTCAACTTGTAATTAATCTCTCCTTTAGGAAATACTGCCTCTCTTTGTAATTTTATTTTGGGTCAGTTGTAAACAGCTTATATTCAGTCCATAATCACAACTGGTCCTTATCCCTGACACCTCCCTGGTAGTTTTCTGAGCCAATCCTCTGCACCTCAGAAGCTTCCATGCCCTCCTGGGGTTTGGAGAGAGGGCCATTGTTAATCCCATTATGGGAAAAGCTGACAACTTGCATCTGGATTCATGAGTGCACATGTTTTTAAGGGATGTGGATGAGCTCCCCAAAGCCTCTGCAGACCGGCTTTGGGACAGCTGCAGCACCCTCATTGCTGGGTGGCTGAGGTGTTGAAGCCATCCTGCCACTACCCAGAGCACTCTCCGGCTGTTCCAAGCAGCTTCCAAGTTAATCATGGAAACCTCCAAGAGAGCCTTCCTTTACTATCCTCAGCCCCACAGTCATCTCAGAAACAACCTCCTTCAACCTCACTGCCACTGTGTCGAGTCAGACCAGTCCAGCGTGTGGCCACGCATAGCTCCAAGCACACCCCACATGACCTCATAAACTCACAGGAAACTTCAAAAGATTCCTTATTCTGTAAATTTTTAAAACTTGATTTCTAGGTTCTCAAGTGTGTGCTTTGTAGAAGACAATGTTGAGACATCAGGTCAAAGGTTTGACACTCCTGTGACAGAGGGTAAAGGCAGGAAGAACCACACAGAACAGGTAGAAGGCTTCCAGTCTCCTGCGGCGTGTCACCTGTGTCCCGGGCCAGCATATCACTTTGAACTGGTTCCCGGTCTTCTAGGTGAAGGGGTGGATTGCTTGATCTCTGGGATCCTAACCAGAACTGAGGCTCAAGTGTGTTCCAGGCTCTAGGGGAGCAATGACTTCCTTTCTCACCACTGATGGAACAGGTCTGATTTCCAATGGGAACAAGAGTATCCCTCACTCTTCTAACTAAAAATGGACCACGAGATGTTTGTTTTATGTGAGATGTTCCCCAAAGAGGCTGAGAAGGATAAAAGGATGAAATTTTGTTACATGTAGAAAAATAGAACTAGCGGTTTTCCTGTTAGGTGAAACATGCCAGACTCGAAAGACAAAAATCAGGTTTTATCTCTAACATAGAAGCTAGGGGGAATGGGGAAGTAAAAGGAAATACTGGGGTAAAAGAAATGAGGTAACAACCATAAAGAAACGGCATTTTCCAGACCCAGCAGGGAAGCTGCATGTATGAACCATAGCAGTTACAATAGCATGCACAAGACCCACGTAAGTTCAAGCCAGATGAAATCCAGCATGGAGGCCGGGAGGTGGGCACAAAGTCCCACCCTTAGCTGAGGGGCTATTGGCCACTGACAGCTGCTGGGAGAGAGAGATAGTTTTCATTAAGGATGTGACCAGTGGGTGGCCCCACATCGCCAAGCACATGGGCGACAAAAAATTGACTTGATGGATTAAAAATATAGGACATGAAGTTGGTGGGTAGGGAAGGGGGTGGGCTGGGAAGAGTTAGGGGAGAAAGTAAGTATGATCCTCCACAATATATGAAATTACCAAAGAACTGATACAGATAGTTTAATAAAGTAACAGAAGGGGGTGTGATTAAAGTGTTTACATCACATATCAGAATGTCATAATGACACTTCTATTTTGTATATGAGTATGTACTAATTTTTCAGAGAACCTTTCCCCCAGACCAAGGAATTAAGCATGTGTAGTGTTAAGCTCTGCACCCCAGAGACCTGGAATCCTGGTTTCCTGGCATATCTGCCTCTCTGGGCTGCTGGGCTCATCTCCAGACACATCCTTTTCTTAACTTTTATCTCTCCTCGTCATTCTTTCTTTCCTTCTCTCTTTTCCTCCCCTTCTATCCCTCTAATATTAAAAAAAGCAAACGTACATAAAACATGCAGAATGCTATGGTGTGACACCATCAGAACTCAGCCTGCTGCAAGTCCTCCAATATTTTCTAATATATCACTCCGACAGACCCTCATTGGCCTTCAAAGACTTAGCAACCCAGATAGGAACAAGAGCCAGGGAAAGGGGCGTGGCTGCTGCGGAGGGAGGTGCTCTCCAAACTTTCCAGAGAGAGAGGAAAACTGAGAGTTATCTTCTTGGAAAATGACAGGGCTGTTCAAAGGCCTATTGACTTTCAAGGTACAAATTTAAAACCATCACTACATTCCAGGGCCTTTCATGTGCCCAGTTAGATAACTGAGGTTCATTTTGCCAGTGTCTTAAAACACATAGTCAATTTTATTGGGGAGTTACTTTACTATGGAATTTTCTGCTGAGAATCGGTTCCTCACTGACTTTAATAAAAACATATTCAGTGTTTGACAATATGTGAGATAAATGGAACTATGAGTGATCAGGCCTGAGAACCATCACTGCCCCTTAGTCTCCAGATTTTGGAGCTGAACTTAATCAAAACGGGCACATTGATATTATGTCACGCTTTGTGTCACTGGGTCCAAGTGTCTTGCTAAAGCAAGTACTTACACAGGAAGAACAAAAAACCCACAAAACAAAAATAATAACAGACAACTTCTATCAGCAACATCTGAATAACTTGTACTGGTCCAGCTCTGGCCACTCACTCTGCTTTTCCAAACAGATCTACCTTATGAGCGTTGTAGCCAGACACGGGCAGCCATGTAGCATCAAGGCTACATACAGAAAATCACTGACAGCTCGCACAATGGAGACATGCTTATAAAAACTGGGACGGCAGCTTGGACTGCTACAAAGCACCGAGGGAAGGGAGGGAGATAGAAACGGAGGTGAGGGAAGGGAGGGAGATAGAAATGGAGGTGTGGAGGAGGCGGAAAAGGCAGTGGGCAGAGAGCAAAGTCCCTCCCTTCCTAGAGCTTCCATTCCTTCAAGCTGTGGGGACACAGGGTACTGAGTGGATTGTTACTGTGCACAGTGCACTCGCTCACCCTCTTGAGGAGTCATCTGCAACATTTTAAGTAAGTGCATGGCTGCACTAGGAGGAACAGCCACATGCATAACCGAGACGGCCAGTGTCAGAAGGAGAAGGAGGAGAAAGAGAGGAGGAGGAAATGTGGTTTATTTCCTAACGATCTCATCTGAACAAAGTAACTGAAGGGAGGGAGGAGGAGAAGGGGGTGAGATGAGAACAGGACTCATGGCGGGAAGCATGCAGGATGGGGACTTTCTAAAGGGGGAGGAGAGAGGCCCAAAGGAGGGCACCCTAATAACCATCTTAGAAAAATGTTACCCTGAAACTGAGACTTCATTACAGACCTTAGACACTCATCCATGTTTTGTCATTGGGTACCAGTTCCTCCAACATCTCCCCCCCCAGCAACCAAAGCCTCCACTGGAGCAGCAAGGCAGGAGAAAGGAGCCAGCCCTGGGAAGGCAGGCCTGGGAAGCCTCCTTCCCTCCCCTGCAGAACTCCCCAAAGAGGGGAGGCTTTTATAACTGACTATAATTGAATACCATCAGGGGTTCAAGAGGCTTCCCTCCTTAACATTTAAAGAGACAAGCATCAGTTTAAAAGGCATAAACTTTACTGAGAAGCCAAGGAGGTTTCACAGAGGGGCCGCCTTTCTGATTTCATGGTGTGTGTGTGTGTGTGTGTGTGTGTGTGTGTGTGTGTGTGTGTGTGTGTGTGTGTGTGTGTCTTCGGGCAAATGTGGAGAAAACTCCTTGCCACTCCCCCAGGATTGGATTATCTGCAACCAGAAGGAACTGCAGGAGGGGAGGGGAGCTGCTTGGGGGCAGGATCCTTGCAGGGAAAGCAATTTGCAAAGCCTTCTATCACAGTGTGCTGCTCTAAGATGAGTCTTCCAGATCCTCCAAGCTCCCCAAGCCTAGCTAGACAGGGGAAGTCTCTATCCAAACAGCTGCCTTAGAGGTAGGCCCTTTACAAAGCAGGTTTGAGAAGAACACACAACCCTAACCCCGTGTCCTGTGCTTTGCGTTTCTCTCAATATCCTGCCATCTTCCGCCTGCACTTCCCTCTCTTTGTCCTGAGAAAGGCGCCTTCTGTCTCAGACTGCCCTGTTATCTCAGGGTTAGATCCCCCGCCCCATTATTACTTGGATAAGTTTGAATCGTAGACATCTATATTTTCCTGTGATTTTATTCCAGCTGAGCCCAGTTGCTAATACTGTGTCATATCTGATGCCTGTCCACCCCCACCCCCCATCCCCGCCCCATCTATTAGGTGCTATCTAGAGCTAATTTGAGGAAAAGCCCTATGAATTGTATCCCTGATTCTGTGTGGCATTTTGAAATCATCATAGACAATTTTACGAATGATTGATCATTATCTGCTGTTTTGAGATACATATGGCCATTTATTAATTTGATGTCTGCCACCCTCATGTTTAAATATATTTTGGGATTTAGTTTGGGGAGATTGATATAGACGAACTGTTGCTTGGTTGATCATTTTATATGACTTCAATACTTCTACATGTGAAATTCCTGTCTCTTATTCTTGGCTAGCCTTGAGTATCAGAAAGTGCAGGCCAGATACTTGCGGGAGATTGCGGCTTGAATAAGGGAGTCTGCTCATCATCGGCGGAATAGCGTCTAACCAGCCCATGTAAGGATGCAGAGCAGAGCTGGGAAAGCTGCAGCGCCATAAACTAGGAAGTGCATGCAGCTTTACCTTAGCACAGCAGCTGCTGTCCCACTAACACGCAGAGCTCAATAAGTGACCTGCGGGGGGCCCTGAGCACGACTGCCCCGGTCTGGTTATCCACGCTGTGTCCCAGTAAATGAAGCACCTAAGATGAGGAACAGAACCAGTGCAGGTTCTGGCTCCGGGGAGACATTTGCTGATGAGAACTGCGCTAGACTCAGCACCGTCACTCCACAGTCCAACCACGTGATGATGTCTCGGCACAGCACTTCATTTGAGAGCCCTCCCGGGGCACATCTCTGCCGTGCCCTCTCTCTTCATTCCTTGCTTCATGTAAAGCATCTATCTTGGAATGTGAGTGTCTTGTGTCCTGTCGTCCAAGGAGCTTTGTGGGTTTGGAAAAAGATAACTGAAACTCCCCTGTGCTGGAGGCAGGACGGCATCTGCCTGGCTGGCTGATAGCGGTCACCCTGCCCCTGCTACGTGCCTGCCGTTCTCCCCTTCAGGTCACACACTGCTTGAAACGATTTCATCCTTTGTCTCAAGGAACAATCAGACTGAAATCAATAATACAGAGTCCGACCGGCAGACACAAAGGCAGGCTGGACAGTAAACACCATATCTGCATCCGTGGCGACTGCACAGGCGTGCCCGTCTGCCCAGCTGTGTCACGCGCTGACCTGCACGTCCACAGTCATATTGTCAGTGAGACGCTTTTGCAGGCCAGTGGGGATACTAAAATAGGGAGGCAGCACTGGCGGCTTCCGAACTGCTGAGCAGTCAGGGATGGTGCTGCAGCCACTCTCCTGCAGGAATTCACACAAAGAGAAGCATTCTGTGCTTTGATTTGTAAAACGCATTAAAGAGAGTCAGCTGTCACACCCAGTATATCACAGGCACTGCAGGGTTCCATGCATACGATGCTGCCAAGCTGGCAGAATGCCGCTACAGCTTGAAAAGCTTAGAATCAAGACTGTGTTCCGTGCAGGGTGAACGGAGGGATTGAGAGGACAGCTACAGAAGGGAGCTTCCAGGAAAGAGATGGGTGCTCCCAATCTTGATAGGTTTGGTTGTACAGGAAGATACCCTGGCCAAAGCTCATGGGACAGTCTATTTAAGGCTGGTGCATTTCCTTGCATGAAAATAAACCTAATCTCCACTGAGAAAAAGGAGGGGGAAACACGTAAACACGTGCATGTGTGCGTGCGTGCGCATGCACACATACACACACGCACAGACAGAGACACAGAGAGAATGGGAAAGAAAGGGGTGATGGAGAAGGGAAATGTAGAGAAAAACAAAGAAAATGGAGCAAGATGAAGGAAAAGAGAAAGAGGAGGGAGGGAGGGAGGGAGGGAGGGAGGGAGGGAGGGAGGGAGGACAACAGACAGTAAACCCTACACCCGTCTTCAGCTCATTTGGAAATAGTTTAGAAGCATAGACTGGGGACCAAGAGGTGGTGCTTAGGATAGATTCCAGGTGAGTGCGCAGATGGTCACCGCTCAGTTCCAGTTCCTCCCATGTTTGCATGTTCAAAACGTGTTACTAAATAGGAAGAGCGGGAAATTCCATGCCCCTCCTGGAAGCTGGCTTCAGGGCTGGTGTTAATTTGGAGATCATTCCAGGTGGGACCTCACGCTGCAGACTGAAGCTATGAGAAGCCAAGCTAAGGCTGAAGGCTCCTCTTTGGCTGCCTTGGGCCTGTCTGTCCTGCAGAACCAAGCCTGTCCCATAGCAGGCCTCAATGAACTGTAAGCAAGAGAGATGTCCTGTAGATGATTTGCAGACTTTGACCTGAAACAAGGGCAAATACATTCAGATATGTGATTTGTTTTCTGGCCGCTGCATGATTTCAAAGCAGTCTTCTTATGGTGGAAAACTCCTCCACCATCCGGGAAATGAACCAGACTGGGTCACAAACCAGCCTCCACTGCTCCCAGCTGATAGCCATCTCCTATCACGAGGGCCGAAGGGGGCCTCTTAAAAATAGTTTTAATGTGGCACACGGGAGTAAAGATTTATTTTTTATTTTTGAATATGATATATTGGCTGAGCCAAACAAATTAAGTTACAGCCTTGGACATCTTAAGAAAATAGTGTCCTTTTGTATTTCTGTTAATTTATAACGTTCAATTCTGTAGTCTAATGGATGAAAACACAGACACGAACATCAATAAAAATAGCTTTGGGATTCAGTCACCGGTATGCACTGAGTGAGATAAATGCATAGGCTGGCTAACCCTCAAAGTTGTATGTAACCCCCTCCTAGCCCAGCCTTTGAGTCCCAAGATGCAATCTGGTAACTGAAAGAAGAAATGCCTGGAACTTACTTCCCAAGTGATGTTCATGGCAGAATTCATTTTATTTCACTGTTTTAAAGAATAAATACAGTTTTACACTAAAGTAAAGCAGATGTACTCTGGGATAATGTACAAAAGCTCCACACTATAACTGACTGTCACTTGGGTGAGGGCTCATAAGCCACACATCCCTGTTTGCATGTCCTTGTGTAATCCGCTCACTTGAAATCCACCTTGAGTCTTCCAGGATGTCTGTGTACAGAAGTTCCTGTGGGAGAGAGCAAGGCCCTTGACTATCACAGCCGAATTCTGAGCCAGCAATCCTCATAAGCAAGAGAACATTGTAGGCTTTCCTAGTGCCCAGACCAGTAGGATCTATGTGCAAAGTTTCCAGGCCAATCCACAGCACTGTGAGAAATAATAAATTGTCCTTTGTTATTCAGAGTTGGGTTGTGTGGCATATGTTCATAAATTCTATGAGTTTAGGAACATTTAACGTGAAAGGTGGCATCATGGAACTATCCACTGACCTCTGTGTTACTCGTAGTATTTCACTGATGACTAAGAAGCACCTGCCTGGGAGCATCGTTCACAAGAACTGTCCTTGTAAATGTATTCCAAGTTGTTACATGATTAAGATAAATCTTGTGTCACCCATAAGCATCTTTTAATCATGTCTATTGGTACTGAGCTATTGCTAATGAGACCATATGAAGACATTATGAAAGCTAGACTTTCATTTATATCTGACATTCACATCTGCCTCATCTTATTCCAAACTCAAGGATGGGCACCATGATGATTAATATACATTGCTGGCTTGACTGGATTTATAATCCCACAGGGCCTGTAGCTCTGGGCATGATTGTGAGGATCTTTTCAGAAAGAATTACCAGAGAAGGGAATACCACCTTGAATGTGAGTAGCACCACAGGTTGAGGGACAGACTGAATAGAAAGGAGGGAAAAAGAAAATCGAGTGAGTCCAGTGTATCAAGCTCATTGAGAGATGAGCAGGCATGCCCATAATACTGTCACCAAAGTCTTGAGTCGCCCCGCCAAGAGGGACTGTATCCCTAGAACTGTGAGCCAAAGTAAATTCTTCCTTAAGTCAACTTTCTCAGTGACAAGACCAGGCAGCAAACGATGCAGGATGCTCAGCACAGCAGCCAGCTGTCAGAAAAGCGCCAGAGGACAGCCATTGGTCTTTGATATCAGGTTTCAGAGTAGAAACTGAGGCCGACCAACATCAGATGACCCCAAGGCTTACAGAACAGTAGAATCTGGGAGCCAGGATTAAAACCCATGTTATTTAAGGCTCCTGTCTCCAAACTATCAATGACGGCATATACAGTTTTTCCTTAGAGCCGAATCCTACTTGCTATTGTTCCAATATGGTTCACCTCCACTTTGTGCTGAAATTTAATCCACATTGTGAGTGGATGGAACTTAATCCAGTCATGTTTAGAGGTGGGGCCCTTGGAGGCTACTCAGGATTAGATAGCCATTTGATACTCTGTGATAGAATCCTGGTAGCTTGATAAGAGGAAGAGGGGAGAGCAACCTTGAGCACAGCATACACAGGGCAGCAGGATCTCTCGCTGAGTAACCCCAGCATCACCTCAGGCTTGTGCCAGCAAGACAGCCACAGCACCGGATGAGAGTGCCCGAGCACACAGAACTATGTGCCAAATGAACCTCTCTGTAGAACTCCGAGTCTGTGGTATTAGGCTATGGGCAATCTAAAAATGAACCAAGGGGCAGATGTGGCAGTATACACATTTAATTCCAGCACTTGGGAGGCTGGTCTGGTCTACAAAGTGAATTCCAGGCCATCTGGGACAACATAATAAGAACCCGTATTTTAAAAATATTATTATGGACTATAGACATGGCTCAGTAGTTAAGAACATGTATTACTCTTGCAGAAGTTCTAAAGTCAGGCCCCAGTGTCTCAGGCAAGCAGTCCACAACCACCTGTTACTACAGTTCCAAAACAATTCAGTGTCTCTGGCCTCTGGGTATCCACACTCATGTGCATATATATACATATAATTAAAATAATAAAAGTAGATATTTTAAATGGACTAATATTCTGATGATGACAAAGAAAATTAGACCACTGTATAGACTATCAATAACGCATGAAAACAATGTCCAAGTTTACAATATACAAGTACTTTTGAGTTTTGCTAAAGCATCAGGAGTATTTGAGAATTATAGGAAGCAGGATGTTTCGTTTGCTTGTTTGTTTTCTTATGTTGATGGGGAGAAATTCAGAACATTAGACATGCTGGACAAGTGTGTTGCCATTCAGCTGAATGTCTATCTGCTGCAGCCTGAAAGATTTTTGTTTTGTTTTAATAGCTGTGTTGCCGGCAGGCATGTCTGTGCATCACACGCATGAAGTTACCATGGAGGCCCAAAGGGGGCATTACATCCTCTGGGACTAGAGTTACAGACGCTTGGAAACTGTCACGTGGGTGCTGGGAATTAAAACTGGGTCCTCTACAGGAGCAGCCGGTGCTCTTAACTGCTAAACCATTTCTCCAACTAAACCCCACCCCAAAAAGTTTTTGTAACTGTTATAAAATATTTATGAGACAGAAAGGATACTGCTGGAGCTGGGACTTGGTTTATAGCTCAGTGGTAGAGCACTTGCCTGTCAAGTGTAAATGTTCCAAGATCATCATCCAACACGACAAACAACAAACAAAACCAAAAATGTTGCAGGAATGCTGTGCATCATGCTGGATGAGGAAAGTTCATCGATGAGGTGGTCAGCCAAAAGATGAAGGAATCAACCACAATAGCTTTTATAACCTGAGCCATCCTATCCAGACTCAGTCCCTCTGCCGTTATAACTGAAAAGGCAGTCTAGGGTGAGGTCGACTTCACAGTGCGTGTGGATTTGCCTCCTTGCGTTTCCAAGGGTTGGTGTCTAAACACCTGGCTACCCGAGGTCCTCAGGTCTGAAGCAGAGGAACTTGAGTCCGGGTCTTCTCTTTGTCATTTTCTACTTGTCTGTGAGTCTGTCACGTGAATGTTGCATGTGTCACTTTTTCATGAGAAATTACTGGAAGGTGAAGTTTGGCTGAGATAGTGTTATGAAAATAACATGTTTAGGTCTGAAAATAGACGATAAATGACATGTTAGAAGTAAGAGCCTTTCTTTGTCTTTCTCTGTCTAGAACAGTTACAGTCTGTCAACTGCATCCCTAAGACACAAACCCATTTTTGAACCTGGCTGGCTTGTTTGTGTTCTTAATGACCGAAACAGTAAGAAGCTTGGGGTTTTTTCCCTTTCCGGTTTTACTCTGTGTCTTGTCGAGAAGCTGTGTGTCTTTTAAAAATGTTTTGTCATTTCTTCTAGCACTTACTTAAATTTTAATCAAATAAGGTAGAAAACAAGACCATGTGTCCCTTTTGTCCTCCATTTCTTCAAATGGAGAAAATTGGAACCCTCACTGACACTAACAAATAAGCTTTCTTTTGAGGACCAAGCCCCTTCCACTCCACACTTTAAGAACACATTTTCACCACGGGAGAAAGCCTTGCCTTGAGGATCAAGCAGAGAACAGTCCCGGCGTTGGGGATGGACTGTGGTTTGGGCCATAAACGCTTCCAAGAGCTGCTGTGTTGAAGGCTTGCTCATAAGCTGACAGCGTTGCTGAGGCTGGGTCTTGAACAGACCAGCCTATTAAGAGGAAATTAGGTAAGCAGAGGTGAACCCTTATATAAAAACACTGGGGCCACAGCCCCTTCCTTTTTTTCTCTCTTCACGCCCCGTCTTCAATGTGAGACAAGCAGTTTGGTGCTATCATGCCTTTCCAGCCACGGTGCTACGCCCCTCCCCTAAGCCCCTCCCCTAGCCCCCCCAGGCCCCTCCCCCCAGCACACATTTCACAGAGCCAGGTGACCACAGGCTGAAACCTGTAGAAAAATGAGCTTTTCCTCTTTTGAAGTTGATTTTCTCAGGCATTTTGCCCCACTGGCAGAAAGCCGCAGAGAGCAGAGTAACCAAATTGAAAGTCCCTGGAGGCAGAGACTGTGTGCTGATGGTCAAGGCAGCCAACAGCATCTTGGCCACTCTCTGGACTTGAACTTACCACTACAAGAAGGATTCAGCACAATTTCCACTTCAGTTCCAGCTAGAGCTTTTTTTTTTCATGAGTCTGGATGCAAAATCATTTTGGAATACACATCCTTTGGCCCTAAGGTCTTAACCAGCTGTCATAAATGCTGCTAGAATATTGGTGTTTTCAATTCCCTGCATTAAGCAGGAAGATCCTTCCTCCAGGGGCTGCTTAAGTTCTCACTGTTCTCTGGGAGGTGAGTAAGTTTCAAGGCCTTGGGCCAGAGTCACATCACCAGGGGAGGGTGCTGGCTGATGAGAGATAACCTTAAGTCAACCCCTAAAAATTCCTTGACCCTGCAAACTGACCTACACTAAGTGCCTGGCTTGAGGGGCTGAGAGGAAAAGGAGCAGTATTCCACAGCTGATTATGAAATGCCAGCTTAGGCCTCTGCAAAAACCCTTGTGCTTCCTGAATGATGACAACATGTGAAACCAAATACAGAAAGTGCCGCGAATCGTTGGTTCATCTTGGTTGTGGTGACTGTTCATTTTGCTTCAGAGCATACTTTCCACCCAAGCAAAGCTTATTCTTGGAAAGGGAGTTCAAGCCCACGCCGAATCCTGCCTTTTGTTCCAACCCTGCTCTTGCTTTACCTTCTGTGTGTTCCAGTGGAAACCGATAGCTATTGCTTTTCATTAAGCCAGTCAAGAAAACTCAGTTCCCAGGTTTCACTGATTCATCAGCCTAATTACACCCATTCACTGCTCCTTTCATAAGGAGAATTCGAATTCCATCTCTGGAAGACACACACCACCCAAGATACATCTGCTTCCTGGCTCCTTTTGGCTCCTTTTTATCTTAGTCAGTGAAAAGTACCCAGAGGTCCAGGAAGCAGAGACTAAGCAAAATCTAGAAAGGAGAGCTATGTTGAGCTAGTGAGAAGGGTCAAGCCAAGGAGAAAAGCATTTAGAGCAAGGTAACATAACAGGAGATGGTGGGGTGAATGTGCGGGAAAAGATCTTATCGTTCAAAATATCTAGAGAAAGCATTCGGCATATGCACCCTAGAGACAGCCCTGTGTGCTATTGAGCAGTGGAAGAGAAAAAAAATAAACAAGCAAAAATAGAATGTGAACTCCGTGTCAAGGCAAGGGCTGGCCAAAGGAGTCTGAGGCACCAGGTCTGAGTGGTGACATCGAGCATGGTGAGGAGTCTCAGGTTTAGGTGATGGTTAATGAGTAGCTCTAACGTCCAAGGCCAGGCAGTGGCGGGTAGCAATTACATGCCCCAAACCACCAAATGTTGGGGACTAAGGAGGCAGGTCACTTGTTTCCTGAATTATGGAGACAAATTCCCCTGAGTTCATGGTCTAAACCTAACTTCGCTCTAAATTGAACCTTTGCTCTCAACGGAGAGCACAGGAACACAGCTCGTGCCTTGTGACCCGCTCCAGCCTTGGCTTCTCTCTGAAGCAATTTCTTTGTGTGGGAGCAAATATTTTCACAGAGTTCACAGGAAATTCTTTGCCATGGTCACCTATATCTATGGAAACATGCAGTCCACCTGAGAGAGCCAAAGCCTTATATTTAAGGCACATGTTTTTTGAGTTCTCTGAAGTTTTTTCGGCTCTTTCGTGTGCCAGAGGAACCTTGACAAGGAAGCACATAGTTATTTAGGTCCGCAGTTGCGAAATCATGTTTGAACACCGATGCCAATAAATCTCACAGGAAAGTATTTCTCCTGGTGCCCCGGGTGCCAATGGTTCCTAAACTAATCTGCGTCTAGTTTCACGTTAGGGCTTTCTTACGTGCGTCACATGATGTAGAAAGGGAGTCCCTTCTAGCCTGCTTCAAGTTCATTTCACACATGCTCAATTTACTTTGAGCCGAAGAACACCAGATGTGATTCAGTTAAATCATCTTTCATGCAAAAATTCAAGACTTCTGAAGTCATAGCAATTCTGCCAAACTTTGTTCTAACAGCTAGAGACCATGTCGGAAGATCTAGAAACATGTGTCTACCCCCAACTCTTTCCTAAGTGAGTCATTTGAACCCACTTTTAGGGGATTATCAGAAAATTAATTGCTGATTTTTGGATTGCCAGGTAGCATGTAATTAATTCTGACAAACCTCAATCATAAAGTAGAAGATGAAGCTGCTTGAAAGGGCTGCAGTGACCATTGCTACTCCAGAGAGTCGTAAAGCACGTGTTTACCTAGCCGAAATACCCCAGGTTAATCAACACATTGTTTCTTCCTACAGTCCTAGCCTAATTCAAGAATAAAGAGATGGACTCATCCATTCAGTCCTCTTTTCTTGAACACATCTAGCACATAACTTACATGTTCTCTACTTAGCTTGGTGGCTTTATGATCACATTTGGAAAACAAGCATGGATACCAAGAAACACAAATAACAGAGTGGTTGCAAACTACCTTGACTGTGCTAGTAGATACTGAATCAAGGAAGTACCTACGAATCACTCTTCCTGGCACTGTGTATGGTGTAATCAGTGTTCCATATCTGTGGTAAATGGTGCCTAACAAATTGCTGATGCACCCTAAGCATGAGAAATCCATGGTTACACTAAATCTGAAAATTGTGTTTTTCCCCTGGCTGTAGAGTACCATAAAGGACTCTACAAGTGGCAGCTAAGATGGAAATACAGTTTTCACAAGACTCACAAATACAGCTACATGTTATGCTGGAGGAGACAGAGCCTCCGTCTAGACAAAATGCAAAATCTCCTGCTCAGTAAATGTGTATAATTAGGAAAATATGAAGAACAGCTAACCATTAGTATTGCATGCACATCTACATCTAAAATCTTGTTGTTGTTTTTGTTGTTGTTTAATCTTTAGTGGAAAGTTGTAGCTCACTCCCCTAGTTTTCAAATTTCACCTCTCCAATATTCAAAAAGAGCATTAGTATTTCTGTGAAGACACAGAATATCCAAACTCTCCCTTGAAGTTATTTTCTTTTCTACAGAGTGACATGCCAGGCTTGTAATTGGTGAGAGCAGGTTTTATTATACAAATAAGCAGACACTGTCTGGGGACAAAATTGAAAGGACTCTGATGGTTTTATTAATTTATTTGATTTACTTCTGGTTTCTCTTACCCAATCTTATTTATGTCAAAGTAAGTTGAACCAGAATTCATTATGTAGTGAAATGTAATTTGAACACTTTTTATTGGCACACAGTGATTCAATCATTTCTCTCCATAAGCCCCATTATCTCCTCTTACAGTATTCTACACAGATCAAATCACCGTAGAGGAAATTTCCAAAGAAGCTGAAGAATTTGTGGGGAGGGAGGACTATGCTGGTGACTTTACATGTGAAGCCGAACCCACACAACCACCAGCATGTGACCCTTGCTATCGCATATCACTGGCATGTTCCCCTGCGGGAAATCAACTGTGTTGGTGAACTTGACTTTTCTGTGTTTCCTTTTTAATGTGACTGCATTAAACCATCTTGATTTAGAAATAGGTGACACAGTGAGCCTCATGTGACCATGTGAACATCTCTGCCTTTGTCCAGGGTGCGCAGGCATCACACTATCTTGTTCCCTCAAAGACTAGTTTAGAAGTTACTGCATTTTAGAAACTTTATAAAGTGTTAGTGGGAAAAATAAACATGGGCATTTCATCTCATCTGTTACTTTTGGCCCCTTTTCTCAAATCAATTGCATTGTTAGTGCATAGAGGGCCCTGAACTCGTAAATAGTTCAAGTAATCCAAGCCCTTTTTCACAGTGATTGTTTAGAAGCAAGAGTCATTTGAAATACTACAGCTGTGCCTGGAGTGACAACCGTCTCCTAAGGAACAGCGACGTCTTGTTCCTATGTATTACATCATCCTGATCATAATTCCTGTGTGCTAAACATCACCAGTGAAATATTTTCATGTGTGGAAACCTGGAGAAGAACGCAGACCAAAGAGAACATAAAATATCAGCAAAGGAGAAGTCCAGTGAAAAGGTCTCGGCTAACAGAAGTACAAGCTCGTCCCAGGGAACCTTCTGCTTGCCTGGCCCAGTATCCCCGGCTTCCACCTTCTACACTGTGTGTGGTCTGGAAAATACATCCCTGGACCTGACAAACGTCTGAGCCATCTGGGGATTTGCAACAATGTAGGTTCTCTAGCCTCATCTCTGGCCAATCAAATCAAAATGAACATTGGTTCAAATACAAGGACTTGGTTCTTGGAAGGAATCTCCAGGTACGCATTCTCATTCTCATTCTCTCTCTCTCTCTCTCTCTCTCTCTCTCTCTCTCTCTCTCTCTCTCTCTCTCTCTCTCTCTCTCATAGGTAAATTTATTGTGTTTTTAAAAAAGAAATAAGTTGGGTGAAACCTCCAGCAAAAAGGCACAATGTTGCTTTTGCCATCACCTCCCAATGAAATATGGTTGTCACCATGTATCTCTCCATCAAAGTGATGGCCCAGGACACCGGCCTTTACATTTGGGGTCATTTCCCACCATAAGCTCATATTGTCAAACTGTTTAGAATGCAATGACCTTTTACAGTAGGAAAAGAAATTGCTGATTTAAATTATAGGTAAGACAAGTTTTCAGAGAGATTACCAATCCTACAAGTTTATCAAGTTTTTCAACGTACACTCCCTCAAATCCATGATTTGTGTGGTGGGAATCATGAAGACTGCTTGAACGGGAAGGGGTGTGGGCTGGTACAGAACTGCATTGTGAATGAATTCTATAGGCACAATGACAAGATTCAAATCATGGGCCTTCAGCCTATTAACTGCAAACCTTTGGGCAGCTTGTTTAAATTCTCTGTGACTTATTTTCTTCTATGCAGTTAAAGCAACAATACCCATTAAGTGGAGCCACAGTACAAATCAAATAAAAAAAATATATGAAGTGCAATGTAGAAATGCTAGCATGTTTTGTATATTTGGTATGAAGTACAATGTAGAAACGCTAACATGTTTTTATATGTGGTATACATAAATGCACATTGTGTGTATTGTGCACATGTGTATATGTTCCTGTGGAGGCCAGAGGTCAACACTGGGTATCTTACTCAACCACCCTCCACCTTTCTTGGAGACAAGATCTCTCATGAACCTATAGCTCACCAGTTTGCCTGGACTGACTGGCCAGCAAGCCTAGGGGTCTTCCTGTCTCTCCTTCCCTAGTGCTGGGATTATAGGTGCATACCACAGTAATAACTGGAGATTTATATGGGCGCTGGGGATCCAAACTCAGGTCCTCATGTCTGAGTGGCAAGCATTTTCTGAACTGAACCATCTCACCATCTCCCAGATGCTAGGATGTTTGAACTATATAATAAATATTAGTTATTATTATGCTGCTGACAAAATTAAATATCAGCTGACATTTAAAACTTGTAATTCTGTTAGTCAGTGTAAATCTTGAAGGAACCATCTGACAGACACTAGGGGCTTTGGCTTTTATGTGGAAACTTCTGAGCTTCTTCCTGCTAACAGGCTCCCACAACCCCTCACACAGCCGTCTCTTGTGGCCTGACATCAAGTCCTCTTAATGATCATTTCTCAGAGGCCACGTACATATGAGTCTCTTTTCATATGGCAATTCTATATGGTCTCTATATTCTTTTATTTTTCCCCAAATTATTTTATAGTTATTCTTCACATCCTCATTCATTTGGGTTTCCTTCTACAATCTTTTATGTCCCCCATCCCACCTATTCTCCAGATGGAAGTCACACTTAGAACTTCAATGTGCAGCCTCTGAGAAATTGTTCTCTAGTATGCAAAACATACTTGAAACCCAGTTCACAGAATTAGACAGGAGAACCGTCAAATGCCAGTGGCTTGGGAGGTATAATAGAAAGAATAAGGAAAGATAACTTTAAACTCAGCTGTGAACAGGCATGGCCACAGCAGTGGTTTAATATGCAATTCCAGAGGGAAGGTGGTCTAGCCTCTGCTGCTGCTGGAATTATAGGCTACCCACGCCTGAAGCTCAGGTAGGTAAAGATGTCCCCCAACACTGTAGCAAGAAGAGAAGCTAGATGGATCACCTATGTATATATGTGTTGTTCCACGGCTGTTAACTTGCCTACCAGGTGCTGTCCTTGGAGGGGAAGTTGTCAAAGTCCTTGTCTGCTCACTGAACAGCCCATGATTATGGACTTACAAAACTGTCAATACGTCTTTATTTCAACATACAGTTTCAATTTTGCCAGTGAGCAACTTCCTGACTAGACATTCATCATCCAGCAGATGCATGACTCCAGCACTGAGTCTGATCTGATCTGTCCACAGCCCCTGCCTTGTCTTCATCCCACTGTTTTGTTGTTAAAGGTCCTACAGAGTCGTACTAGTCAGAGATGTGTTTATTCCATTTCACTTGGGAAATTTTCCACACTGGCAAATGTATCTAGACACATACAAACACACAGCCCCTACCCTCAGGGGAGGGGGAGAACTCAGAAAATGCTCTCTTTGGAATCTTTCAGCCATTTTCCTCTGAAGCCTCCTTTTAATCAGTCTCTGCATGTCTCTCTCTGACTGCACCTCCACAAAGCATCTGCAGCTTTGTGCTGTGGATGAATAGGGGCCCAGGGGGCTGGTATTCTCCAGTCAACAATACTTATATTGTGTTTGTGTTTGTCTCAATGGACTTTGAGATGAAATTGAGTAGTTCAGATTCCAATGCTGGCATTTTCTAAGTTATCAATATAAATAAGCGACTAAACTCTGAGTCAGAAAACAATTTTTCATTCTGGTTAACCTGGACACCAGGACTCATCTACATTTTCCAAGCCCAGAAACAACTTGTTAGTGATAGTTTGGGAGAAAACATGTTATTCTAACTATCCAAAGACAAATACAAAGTAGAAGTCCCGTGCAGGTGTCTGCACATGGACACATATGTCACAGTAGAGTGCTCAGACTTTTAACCCCTTGGTGTTCCCTGGCTGTGGGTGCTTGGCCATCGCAGCATCGCCTAGAGAAACTCCATAGGCCAGTACGGCTCAACGTGCTCCTGCAAACGTGATTCTTGAGGTGGATCTCAAGCTGATCCAGGAGGCACAGCATGCTAGTTGCAAAGGACTAAAGTCACTTTTGAAAAAAAATCAGAAGAAAAAAATGGCAAAACTTTCAGAATGAGTTTTGAACGAAAATAAAAGAGAGGGGGAAAATTACATGATTTTAATTAGCAAAAAGCAAAACTAAAGACTTGCTGTCTGCGACACTATAGGACTTCTGGCAAAGACTCCAGTGCAGTGGTTCTCATCCTACGGGCTGCAACCCCTCTGAGGGTCCAACAACCTCTTCACAGGGGTTGCTGAAGACCATAGGAAAACACAGATATTCACATTACAATTCATAACAGTAACAAGATTACAGTTATGAAGTAGCAACAAAAATAATTTTATGGTTGGGGTCACCACACCATGAGGAACTGTATTAAATAAAGGGTCATAGCATTGGGAAGGTTGAGAACCATGGCTCTAGTGAGACAGAAACCATCACGGCACGGCAGGAAGACTATGCCAACCCTTTTACAGTGGGGTCTTGAGGCCTGCCTACTAACCGGGCCCTTTCCTCTGGTGTCAGGTTGATTACCTGCCAAGGAGGCATCCCTCAGCCATCATGTCTGGAGGTGAGTGTCTTCCAGTATCTCTATGAGCTCCCATGGGAGGTACAGCATCAATGCTGCAGTTCCTCTGGCAGAGTTAGAAACGTCTAGGATTTACTTTTGCACAGGATGGGCAAAGCCTGACTCCTGGAGTCCCAGGACAAAAACTCTCCCACACACTAGGGAGAACATTTGAGACTTTTTTCTCCCCTAATCTTTCTTCGATTTTTCTCATCTGTTGTATGGATTAAAAGATATATTCTGAGGCACTGAGTGATTATCTTTTTTAATGTGAAAATATAATCTATTGAGCCTGGGAGAGGAAAGGTATGTATATATTAGATACAGGTAGTATAAAAGGAGAGGATACAGACATTACAAGAAGCTTATGGTCTGAAGGGGCAAGCAGGGTGAGTGTAGAGTAACCTGAAATTCAATGCTGCATCTTTAACCCAGCTGGTGTAAGGTTGAATCTAAGTCTCCAGATGTGCAGAAACACGACAAGGTGTAATAGCTCTTAGAGAATTTCACTTACTGCTTTACTTGATCCCTTCCACAGATCATTCCCAAAATTCAGTGAAAAGTTTTTCTAACCCACCTTCCAAGTATTTTATCCTTTACAAGAGGTCTTCTAATGCAGTGATATAAGTATGCACATCCACAGATACTGCAGTAAGCTGTGGAGGGCGGGCCGTGATGCAGATGCTAACGCTGGCTGAGCAAAGGGACATCAGGGAATCCTCTCCAAGGACTGAGCAAGGGAAGTGGGGTGAGTATAGAAGAACAATTAGACCAGGGACACAGGAAGGGAGAGAAGACTGACGGACAATCAGTTGAGCTGCTTGTGTATACAAAACAGAACTTTGCAGAAGACGGGTTTACATAAGATCCAGGCCAGAGGCGGAAGTGAGATTCTTAAATGTCTCCAGTCATTGAAGTAAATGGTTGCTCAATGCAGTGTTAAAGAATACAAGGGAATGCAAATGTCCAGTATGAAAACAATCGGACATTTCCAGGAAGATAGGATCAGACTGTGATCCTACTGTATCCTCCCCTTTCCCGCCAGCCCCATGGATGCCTTCAATTAAAATGCTGATATTTGTACCCCAGACTTTTTCTTTTACATATCATCCTTTAAATGTGGCATGTAAATATTATTTCTCGAGTGCAGCAATTTTTGGCATCCTTCTAAATTTCATGCTTCAGGTGACAGTCTGCCCATCTCCCAGGGGTGGTTTTAATCTGAAGGAAATTGAGGAGACTGAAAGAAATCTGGAGGGGCTGTAGGGAACAACTCTGTCACCACTGGAGACAACTTTCAGGGGATTGTATAGGGTGCTTTCAGTAATCCCAACCGTGGACAAAAGCAGACACGGAAGACCACACATCTGACGCTCTTGTCTTTATTAGTATATGAGCTTGACTCTGAAAGATCAACTTTACAAATGCCAGTAAAACAGTTCTCATTTGCATAAGCATGTCAATATGAGAAAGCATTCCATGTTCCACTGATCACACACACATACATGTGGACCAGCATGAGTTTCTCAACAGAGTAAGACAGTACACGTGTTTTGAGTCCACTCTGTTGCATGAACTATGAGAGCTAGAAATAAAGTCAAGCAACATTCAGTCACGCCATTGTCCGACCGATACCCCCATCCATACCCCCACCCAGACCCTGTCTCACCAGAACCTGTGGAGCCCCAGAGGACAGACCTACAAAATGGCAGGGGTTGCTCAAGAAGTACAGGGCTTCTTGCCCACAGTGAGGAGGCAGCATTACTTAGATTTAGTGCTGTGACCATAAGGGTCTCATGGAGGAGCATTAACCCATACTCTTCCACTCAAACCCCGCCCCCTCTCCAAATGTGGATACAGCATGGGAACAGCTTAACCAAATCTAGAAACCAACCCCGTTCCACACACCAAAGCTCTTCCTGATGTTAGGATGAAAACTGCTGCAAAAGCCTCCTAAGGGACAGCATGAATTTTGTCAAAGTGAATAAAAGCAGCTCACCCTGGAATCTTAGCTTGAGGGACAATTCCAGTTTATCAACTCTGAGACCCAAATGTCATTAAGATCCACATTGACAAAAACCGAGGGGTAAAAAAATGAAGGAATAGCAGAGTGTATGCAAACCAGAGAAGGGAAATTCAGGAAGTAGGAGATAACCTTATTCCCTTTGCTATTGGTCTTTGTCTCCCTCCCTGAAATTCAGGAGTTTGAATGCCAAGGTTTAGCCAGCTAGATCACCAACATCTTTGTAACATGACATTTTCCTGTTTCAAAACCAGCATCTATCTCTGAAGGTCAGTGTAGGGTGCTGAGATATGAAAAGCCTTACAGGGAAGTAGGAGATTTTTGCTCTCCACCCACAACAAAGATTTTGAAAACGAATGTCCCGAATATGTCCCCGCTGACTGCCCTGGGAAACAAGGAATGGCCTTCTCAGTGAGGTGATATCCATTCACAGTTGTTTCTACAGCTCTCAGGTAATGGCATTGGTGGAACTAGGAACCAGGAAGAAATAAGGCCAGTATCATCGTGAACGCTAAGACAGGGAGAGAGGAGGAAAGAGTAAGACAGGAAGTGAACTCTGGGTGGAGAAACCTGAGACCTGTCAGCTCTGCTGACCAAGGTTCTGAGTAGGAAGCAAGGCTCAGTTCCGCCCTGGACACACCACTTCTTTCCTTGCGAGTAGACCAGAGGCCAATCCAGAGTGAAGCCTTGGGTTGAGGGTGAAACATCAGACAGGAAAGTAGCAATTAACCTGAAAACCCATCACTCTGTAGCAAAACTGTCTGGCTGGCATCTTTGTAGTGACATCTTGTAATCTCCTCTCATAAAAATATTCTCTAATTTGAAGACTTGCTATTTTGTTAAAGTTACACAGCCTAAGACTGTGTCCTGATCTTTCTGTACCAACCACTCTACTGGGACATTGGGACTGTGTGGTGCTCAGTCTAAATGCCATCATCATCTGACCTTGGGTTCTGTTTCAATGCATAAGGACAGTCAACATCATAGCCAAGTAAATACACTAAATAAGAGCAACAGAATAACAAAAATATTGACATCTACCCACAGGTAGTAACTGATAGTCCAAGTGTAGGCTGATATCATTGGGTTTCTCCTAGGATCCTTTCCTTTCCTACCTCTTTTTTCAAAACCACCACACAGATCCAATCTCTTGCACATCATGAGAACCTCTTGTTCTGAACTTATGGATTCTGACAGTGTCATTATGAAAGTATCAACAGCAAAATACCCTTGTATGCCACACTATTGACCACAGGTCTTGCTGCAAGAACCTCAGTCTGAGAGCAGACTCCTGAAGCATCATAAGAGGAAACCTTTAGTGATGAAAGGAATGTGGAAATCTGAGCAGCTAGCTCCATTAAATTTAGGTAAGGTTGAACGATCAGAATGGACACCCCAGCCTACTGGAGGTCCTTTTTCAACTCAGGGATACTAAGGGGAAGAAAAGAAATCTTTCAGATACTGAAAATGTATTAGATGTAACCATCCTGGCCATTTAAAATTCTGTAGACAGCCTGCAAGGGGCCAGCTGGCCACGTAGAGTTAGATGGAGAACAGGAGACCACAGTGCTTGCCACCCTCAGCTGAGGAACAAAAATACTGAGAGTCAGAAATCACCTCGTGCTGACCCTGAACACAGGTTTTTGGTTTGCCTAGTCAGAACAAGAGTGCCTCTTGTTTCCAGGACTTCCTAGCCCACAACACTGTGCCCATCCCTTCTGCGACGCTCAGCACGTGAGAGAGCCACCTTCGCTTCCCTTGACTTTGAGATCTCTTTCAACCAGACCTGGTATGTCAGCCATGCCCAGCTCCCAGCTCTGCACCAACCTCAGAGTGTTGTCAAGCAACTTAGAAGCAGTAGATTAGAAAGAAATATACCCAGCTGCTTCTTCCAGACTTGCCAGTAAACCCACTTTATAGAAGTATTAACAATGCCCACCATGAATAAAGGCAGGAGCACACAAAGCTCGATAGCTAGGCTGCTCATGCGACCAGACATCCTCATGTACAAACGTGCCAGCAGTTACATCTGATGGGACTAGAGGTGACTGAAAACGGCATCTTTGTTTTTTGCATCTTTCAGGTGTTCTACTATATTTTTTATTTTTAATTCAAATTATCTTATTTTAGGACACTTAAAGGCAATTTGGGTGATTAAGACATAATTCTGTCTTAATCTGTACTAGAAAGAAAAATCACCAAGTTTGTACCAACTGGTATGACCAACTCACTGTGGCTTGCCTGAGCCTCTCCTGATTTAGAACTGACTGGTGCTATTGAAGGAACTGCATCAGTCCTGAGAGAGTCAGGATGGAAAGTCACCCACATACTTAGACTCCTTTTCACTTTCTGATATAGATGATCTTCTAATCATTTCATCCACGCAAAAAGCCAAGTGCTTATAATCAACAAAACATATAGAATTTCCCCAGCAACAGATACAGCCGCAGAGAATGGGTCACACGAAGCATCGCACTGGGCTGCTGCCTCAGCCTCTGGAGGAAGCTCTCCAAATTAAAGACTAAACCCACATGCTAAAACTGTCTCTGTTCATGGTGATCTGAACACATGAAGAATGACTTGTCTTCCCACACTTTTCTTGTCTTTGGGACATTGCAAAGTCTTTTTACCTGTATAGGAAAGAAGTTACAGCCAAAAGACAACCAAAGAAATCAATAAAAGCAATACTGCAACCTCACTGAACATAAAGGGAGACGATTTGCCCCACAGGGAGTAAGGTGGGTACCAGTATGACACATGACACATAGCAGACCAGCCATGGTGGGAGAACCAGTAAGGCAGAGCCAACCGTATTTTACAAGGAGAAATTGTAGACTTTCAGGACAGTTGATAAAGGGTTGGGTCTCACAACCTTTAGTTGTGCCCCTGTACTTAAGGAAGACTCAGCTGTCCAGACCTTCTGGGTAGCAGGTGCTTCTTAGTAACATGGGGCAGGCTGCTGGTTTATATTTGTGTTTGCTAGGCTGATTCTGGTCCATGATTGGCTGGCACATGCAAGAGATGCAGCTTGACTAGGCTCATGTTGTTGATGCAGATGCCCCAGCCAGGCTCGGTCTTGGTAAACAAATGCATCTGGGATACCCCAGAGCATCACTGATGATTTGGATATATCAGACTGACAATGCTCATGTGTTCAGGGTGCCAATGTGTTTATCTTGGCAGCTGATGATGCAGGAGCAAAATCAGGGTCTCCCAACCTAGATGCATAATCACTATTGTTTTTGTTTCTCAGCTATCAAGTATAGGATTGGAATGTTTTCTCCAGAAGGCCTAAGTATCCTATAATTGGTGTTTTTTCAATTTTTATAACAATGTCACCCATTGGTGAAATGCCAAAAACGTGATTTTGCTTAGCTATGAATGTGCTTGAAAGTCATTCGCTAAGAAATCTTCATCAAGTGAAGTTTGTGATATGGCTTACACTTTAGATGTAATTATGCAGCATGTATTCATTTCCTTTCTTCTAGGGGATACAAGTTGCTTTTATTAAAGCATTATTTGATAGCTTCTTACCATTTCCTTTGGAGTTGAGAGTGAATTTAATATCAAGTTGTTGTACTTAGCAATGGGGGTCCATGGCACCAAAAGGGACAGAGAATTATATTGGCACCTACAGAATGCAGCAGTGTGCCATGGCCACCCCCACAGGATGAGTTGTCAACCCAGTGTGCCATAAACAAAGCAACTTCTAAGCATCCTAAAAGAACTGTGCTTTCCATCCTAGCCTTGTGCTGGACAGAACAGACTTAACTTCTGGTTAAAGTGCAGGCCATAGCCTCCCAGGGTGCAATACCAGTTCCCAAAGCAGCTTTTATCTGGCCAATTAAATGCTTAGAAGAAAATGTATTTTAAAAGAAAAAAATAGGCCAAAGATAGGAGTAAGCTCTAAATCAGTATCTACCTGTTTGTAATTCCTAGCCCTGACCACCAAAATGGACCACAGCACTGAAGTCTGACAGGGCATGTGTAGCCCTCAGGACCATCGCTCTGATGTCATGAGCTTCTGGAGCCCCAAAGAGAATTCAGAACTTTTGCTCATGAGTACTCAAAGCAGTTTTTCAAATGTGTTGAAAACCTCTGTAGTTTTGTGAAAACTCCCACTTGGCTTTGTTGGCAGGAGAATGACAAAGTGGACACAGCAGTTAAGAGGGATAGGACTCAGACTCTCTGTGACATTTCAACTACTGTTCAAACAACCGCTCTCTTTAGAGTACCCGATTTCCTGCACCATTGCTGGATAGTGAGCCTGTGCTT
This sequence comes from Peromyscus maniculatus bairdii, assembly GCF_049852395.1. Taxonomy (NCBI): domain Eukaryota; kingdom Metazoa; phylum Chordata; class Mammalia; order Rodentia; family Cricetidae; genus Peromyscus; species Peromyscus maniculatus. The sequence goes on along the minus strand of NC_134856.1, from coordinate 140,102,331 downwards.
GTCTGTGCAATTGTCTAACAAGCATATGATCCGTGGGGAAACACACAACTATACCTGAAGAAACATGGGACACACAGTGTCTAGGGAGGTGATAAATGTCCATTTTGTTGAAAATAAAGTAAGCCTCCAAAACAAATAAATAAACTTCAAAATTCTTGCTATGCATCTGCTCCTGGGAGTGGCTAGCCCTAGGTGTGTGCACACAGGGCATGTTCTTCGAGACAAATATTTGAGGGTATGTATGAGAGACAATCTTAATTAAATTTAGGCACAAGGCCTATGATCCTAGCTAAATTATGAGACTGCTCTGGAAAAAAACAAATGAACATGATTTTAGGAACAACAGTAAGTCTATGGATAAAACATATCCCCACCCATCAACTCAAGACATGATTTGGAAGTTTTTCTGTTAATATGCTCTGTTTCTGTTTTTTACTCAGAAGGTGAGCTTCCACCACACCCTGCCAAAATCTTTCTCAACAGGCAAGGAGAAGATAACAGCACAGCTGCCCTTGGGCCGGGTTTGTAAATCCTACTGGTCAACCACCCCATGGTGTAAGACGCTGTGGTTTTCAGACACATCTACACAGACTAGTTGAATAAAGACCAACTCCAGACTTGATGTTGCTGAGCTCCTCAGCTCCATCTTGCCATCCAGCTCGATCGAGGAGATGGTCTATAGTCTAAGTGACACAGCACTTTGAGGGGTTAGTCATTAGAGCACTCTGCTTTGTCCTGGGAAGGCAATTTCTTGCTTGGCTAGTTATGGAAGCTAAGGAGTGACTTCAAGATGCTGTCTGGCCAGGATTTGCAGATAATCATAGAACTCTTCTCCTCCATCAGGCTTGGATTTAGCCTCCTTTGGTTCCTGCAGTGATGCAGGAGCCTCCAAATACCAAATTATTATCAGGCGGTCTTGGGGGAACCTCTGGGCCCTGCAATAAAGTAGACAGACTTTCTATTGGAAAGTGCTCAGGAGCAATTCAGCCCTGTACACATTGCTCTAAAAATCTTGCAAACCATCTCTGGATTTGGTGAATGAATATTACCACACAGCTCCTGATAGTACAAAAGTATGTCAAAGGGCATGATTGCTCATTCCTCCTCATTGGAGCAATCCTATGCATCATTTAAAGGCCCCTAATCTAATCCTGGTGTTTGTTTGCTGTTTAAAGCAAAGGTACGGTTGTACTAAAGCCGTATCACTTTAGTCAAGCTACTTCTAAGCATCATCTACTAAATGAGATATTTACAGCAGGGGATCCTTGCGGTCTAATTCAGAGGGGCACTAGCAGTCCATGAGCTTGAACTGAATAGCACTAATACATTCTTACTTGCCCCATGTAGCATTTGAAATCTTGAGCCATTCAAATAAAAGAATAAATGTCCACTACTCTCTACAAAGCCCATGCCCCAGTATGGCCTTTATTATGTCACGCCATTTTTCCACAATAGCCCATCTCTCCTACTCTACTGATTTGCCAGATTCCTGAAAATTGGATACAAAACCTTTCTGTAACCCAACCTACCTCAGTGCTCATCACACTGTATTGAATCATGTGCTGATCCAGTTGGGTCTATCTAATGAGTCTCACCACAATCAAAGGTCAAGTCATCACTACCACAAAACCTCTGGTTCCTACCATTGTAGAAGTACTACATCTAATCAACAAATACTTAACATATTGAAATGTGCTTTCTAGAATGTTCTCTTACAATTCAGTGAGAAGAAACAGATGTCACTCTTGGTGACATAATATGTGCAGTCTAAAGTCAACATCTTTGAATATAAAATACAATTTCAGGAAAGACCAGTAGACATAGTAGTGTTCAGTCCAAGCCTGTGATTGGTTCAGAGAGATGGTGGTGATACACAGTTCAGTGACATTTGTTTTAAGGGCACGAGGGAAAGGCTAAGCTATATTCATAACCCTTGTAATGGTTTTTTGTCATCACCTTGCATCTTTTGGGAAGAACCCCTCTTGAGAGGTTATTAGAAGTTGGTTTGTTTAGGACATTCAATAAAAACCACCTATCTGAAACTAATCTCCCAGAATTTCATGGACTTAAAGCCAGATACACTTCTGCACATCCAATCTCTGTATTTAAGCTTTGAAATAGTTTAATCGGGATGACTGTAATTTGTTTAGTCAAAGAAAAGATTTCATAAAGCTTATTTTTCTAAAATTGCCTAAATCTAGTAAAACTGCCTAGCACTTAGTTAAAAGTATATCCAATAAAAACAATATACATACAAGTTTGGTAGAAATTAAACCAATGAAAAAGGACTGTGATGAATTTGTTACAAATCCATTGGTAACTAATACATCAGCAATATATAGTCACATCTGGTCAACATCTGGTTGATGTCAAAAACCCACTATGTCCTGTCCTAGGTTATGGCTAGCGGCTGAAGTTGCTGCTTTCCCAAGGCTAGGATGGCAGACACACACCAATATGGGTGTACTCACACACAGCACAGGACGGCACAGACTCGGAAGGTTAATGAACATACTGGAATGAAGTATGACATTGACATGGGTAGGGGCGGGATGAGAAGGGTAAAATCTTCATTCCCGTTTCTTTGGCAAAGTATCCATGGAAGATATGTGATTTTTTTAAAATGTTTTTAAAAATCACCAAAGATAATGTCTGGGAAAAAATTAGTTTCAGATTATGTAAGATAAGACATGTCTGAGGACACCAGGCCCAGAAGGGTTTTTAGGTGGAGGGCTCCGTGAGACATTGTAAGGAAGGACTAGCCAAAGAGAGTTGGTGGTCTGGAGCCCAGGCCAGAGGCCAGAAGCTGAGGGGAAGTGAGGGGCTCCATTCTTCTCTTACAGTCCAAGTGTGGGTGACACATGGCTGAGCCACAAAACCAAAAGGCCTTCAGAAATAATCCAACTATTTTCTGAAATCTCTATAGATTTTAAATGCAAACATCCTTAGGACTTTGAGGAAAGACAGTCAGTGGTGTCACAAACCCTGCAGCCCTCCACCCACTTCTTCCACACAATCACTGTCCCTTTAATAAAGGAATTTTTCTTTTAAAAGATATTTTTTTGAGAGCTGATCACTTGGTATTGGATAACCAATTGGCGTGCTCTTCTCTGGGGAAGACTGTTTCTCCCACTGTCAGGATTCCACAGTTGCCTGTAGTACTTCGTGTCGGGTTGGAGCCTTGTGGCACCCCTCCATCCACATTAACGTATCTATTATTGCTTTTGTTCATTCATTCTTATTGGACATATTGGACCAATGGTCTCTGCTTGATGATTCAGCCTTACTTCTCCGCCATTGAAAAGGAAAGCAAACTTTATGTTAATTTTAGTGAATCTCAGCTCTCCAGCCTGGGGCGGATAGAACTACACCACACAGCCTAGTCCTGATGCACAGTGATGTCAAGATCAGATATCCCTAGGCAGAACAATGGGAAAGACCCCAGATTCTCTTACCACAGCATCTTGCCTTTTCTTCCTATTTGACTGCCATGCAGATAGACATCTCAAGGATCTTGGTGATGCCAACCTCCACAAAGCATACCTAATTCTAAACAACATCTCCTCTTATCTCAGCCTTACCACAGTTATTAGAATCAATAACACCATGACTTTGAACAACACTTAATGTTCAAGGATGTCACTAATCTTTAAGCATCTTTTCGTACTCGTCAGATAACAAATTCAGCTAACATCTTGGGGAGGCCCTGTCTCACACATCACAAACTTATGGTAATGTTAACCCTAACATTTAGCTCCAACTCCAACCTTAAACATTCCTTGGAATAAATGTAAACGAATAGAAAGAAATGACAATTCTTTTCTTATATACAGAAAGATCTCTTTGCTCAGCCCTCCCCCAGTGAGTTTTCAGCAAAGTATCCATCTCCAAACATAACTTTATAATTGTCTTCCTTAGCCTCTGCAACAGTGCAGGAGAGCAGCACTTTAGATGGGATATAGAGACATAGCTAGACAAAGGACAGCCTCATCAATGCCAGGGAGACCCTGGAACAGGGACACCTGATGTCCTAGCCCTCAAGGCCTCTTATTCATACATGAGAGCAGGCCTGTATTCAAATGGAGAAAGCTTGTGTGTTCATTATACTTTGACTTCCTGCTGCTCTTAGGGTCTTTCCACACTTTATATCTATCTGGTCAGTGGCTCAGAAAATAGGGAAAGAGGCCCACGCTTGCCAGTAGAGGCTGATGAGCTAGCGTAATCATTAAAAGTAAAAGTCTTCCTCCTTCTCATACACTTGTTGGTGTAACAGTTGTGACTCCACAAGGCCTCATGCTAGAAATCAGGATGAGAAAAGAATACAGAACTACCCCAAAATCAATACCACCTGTATGAAACGCAGAGCCTTGCTGACTGCCTAGAATGCATGCTTTAATTGCTCTCAATAAGCCAGATTTAAGTTACATCAATTGCCTGTCAACTATAAATTATGTGTATGCATTCTAATGACACTTCTGCTTTTTGTCTCCATCCTTCTCCAGATAAGCATGCTTGATTATAACTTCATGTTGACAAATGATTGTGGAAAATGGATTCCAAGAGAAGTCCGTATCTGCCCACAGTTCCCAGCCTAACAGGAGGCAAACCCTGAGAATTCCCTAAGTAACCAATGAAAGAATCTAGCCTGTAGGCCAAAGAGTGCAAGAATCCTCAAATATTCCACTGCCCTCAGCCCCAGCCAGCCTTGTCAGAGGCCCTGATAAACAGAATCATCTAAGCAGCTATGCAGCAAATGGGTCAATAAGTATAAACAGCTGTACTTACATGTGTCTGGCTTGAGCTGGCTGTTGGTGATGCCAAAGTACTGGGGGTTTTCAATAACAGGAATCTTGGTCATTCCAATAATGACAGCATCAGGACCGCCCTCTGAAGAGGATGGAGTATTACTCCCATTGGAGATGTGGTGGAGGGGGCTGGCCGAGTCATCGTCGTTGCTGATGACGGAAGCCGGGCCTGGAGTGGGAAGAAGCATAGGCATTCTGTAGTTTAACTACTTCAGTTGAACTTTAATTCACATACACTCCAAATTCATGACTGCTGTGGGTTTGGTGTGCTCAGAGTGTTGCCATCATCACTAAACTACACTTTTAAGACATTTCTCTTACCCCAGTGAGTATTTATCTGCCATTTTCCCCATTCCCAGTCCCAGACATCCACAAATTTCCTTTTCCACTCTGATTTAACAAACCTTGGCATTCCCTGTAAGTGCAGCCAATGTAATTCATGACTTGCACTTGGCATCATGTTTTTAAATGAACTCTCAGGGCCATGAGCATTGATACTCGCTTTTCATTGTTGAGTGATCCTAAATTGTACAGACATGGCATGTGGTTTTATCTGTCCCTCTGCCCATCGAAGAGTTTGGGGCTCTAACTAACAAGAAGAATTCAGCTGTGAACACCTGTGCACATACTTTTGTGGGGACACATGCCTGCATGTGCTTTTATCTGTCCCTCTGCCCATCGAAGAGTTTGGGGCTCTGACTAACAAGAATAATCCAGCTGTGAACACATGTGCACACACTTTCGTGGGATCACATGCCTCCTTTGCTCTTGTGTGAGTCTGGTAAATCCTAGGGAAGACCTGTGCTTAACATTGTGAGCATCTAAACTGATTTAAAAATTCATTTACAAACTGGCTGCACAATGCTCTGTTAGTCAATTGCCACCAACATATGAGGGTTCTAATTTCATTTCCATATTCTGCAGCTGCACATGCAGCTCCCAGGACCTGGGGTTCTATGCACACCTTGAGAGCACCCTGTCAGGACCTGGGGTTCTGTGCACACCTTGAGAGCACCCTGTCAGGACCTGGGGTTCTGTGTACACCTTGAGAGCACCCTGTCAGGACCTGGGGTTCTGTGCACACCTTGAGAGCACCCTGTCAGGACCTGGGGTTCTATGCACACCTTGAGAGCACCCTGTCATTGAACTCCAGGCACAGATCTGGGACACCTGTTTATCTGGTGACTTAAAGTGATGTTGAGCATTTGGAGATCTGAGTTTCTTATCTTCATACTTTTACTTATTTCTTTGTGGCTGTACATATGCTTACCATTAGGGGTTGTTTAGAGAATGCCCAGTTGTTATTTTATGGGACTGGAGTGAGATTAGGGATATGAAAATGCATTACAAACTTAAATGTGCTTCATATACATTAATGGACAGTATGACATTATTGGGATCCCTTTATATTAGAGCAATAGCTTAATTATTTTCAAGATTTAATTTTTAATCCAAAACCTCAAAATATATGCCTTTATATTCACTCCACTACATTTTGTCCAATCAATATATCTACTGACTACTCAAGTCAACCAAAATTGGCAACCAAAATAGATTCAGAAAGATAAAAATGTGTGAGAAGACTCCAGAACGTTGAGCATCACATGGCTAGGCACTTCACACGTGGAAATCCATGTCTTTTAGACATGGATCACACAGGCTTGTGAAGTGTATGGAATGAGCACACTGTCCCTGGAGAAGGTGGAAGAGGAAGAGCAAGAACCAAGCAAAGAAAGGCAGAGTCAGACGCCCAGGCAAGACAAAGGCTTGCTAAAGAGGGAGGGATGCCTGTGTTACACTTCCGCCCGAGGGAGTGTGTTTTCAACCTCATCCCCACCTCAACCCCCAGCATGCTTCAGGACCTCTGTGCATTCTCCTCATCCTTAATTACTTCCATGTAAAGCAATTACAAAAACAAAGGTTGTTTTGTCGGATTCTGATACAGCTTGAATCCCTACTCAATATAGCGATAATCCACCCACCAAACTCCAAGATCCATTTTCCCCTATGGGGATTATTGTAGTTTGTAGTGATAACAGTCGGACATTCCCCAGCTGGTTGTGTCTTAAACGAAGTGTGTAGGGGGGAATCCTACTGCTATTACCAGTATTTTGAAAAGCAGTCTCTCAATGGGAGTGCATTTAAGTTGGGTTTAATAATATACTCTGGCTGGATTCTGCAAACATGTCCTCGCACAGCCAACTTAGAAACCGCACAACGCTCAAAGCCAAGGCAAGCCCACTGGTTGTGCTCATCTCATGTCTTGCTCATCTGGGTTCGCCAACAGTGGAAATCCTGCCAAGAACAGCTGTAAGGACAAGTTCTTCCTAATAGCCCCAACCATCTCTGTTCTGTGATCTGCTTTCTGACAAGCCCAGATCACTCAGCTTCTAGCCAGTGATGGCAATGGAGATGTGCTATGCCTGGGTTTCTAGACCTTGTCAGTAAAGCTTTCCTGCCACTGGCTCCCTTGCTAGGTCCCCGGAGCAGCTGTTCCCTTCTGTAAGGCTACCAGCTACCAAAGCTTGCTCCCTCAGGACCCTCAGGGGAGGTGTAGTCTAGGCTGCATATTTCTCAAAAGATCCTAGGCTCCACCTTGACCCCCACACATAGAGAAGTTATCACCTTCAAATATTCCATGTGTTCTCACAAAACTCTTCCTGGAACCTCAACAGCAGTTAGAAACATATTGGTGCCGGGCTGTGGTAGCGCATGCCTGTAATCCCAGCACTCTGGAGGCAGAGCCAGGCAGATCTCTGAGTTTGAGGCCAACCTGGTCTAAAGAGTGAGACCCAGGACAGACACCAAAACTACACAGAGAAACCCTGTCTTGAAAAACCAAAAAAAAAAAAAGGAAACACATTGGCTTCATTTGGTTTTGTCTCTTGTCCTCTGGCCCCAGTTAGGCTGTGAGAATCACAAGACTGCTGTGCTTTGAGTAGAAGAAACTGGAGATTTCTCCAGGACTCCAGCTCTAACTCACCTGCCAGCTGCACCCGGGAGCTCTCGTACACAGTATCCTCTAATTTGGGTCTGACCAAAGAACTCACTCTCTCCCCTTCTATGGCCACCAAAGCACACTCCTTGTTCCCTAACCCACTAGCTAAGGATCAGTCAGTCCCTCATATAACTTAGTGAAAAGGGATAAGGGCTGAGGACATGGCGACCATGCACATGGAAGGGCCTGAATTCCATCCTGGCACTGGTAAAAAGTAAGACAATTTTTCAAAAGCCTTTTCACTTTGCAGAGAGTCACCGTTGACAAATGGAGCATCACAAACCTCTACAATTCATCAGAGGAATATTAATTCAACTGCTGTTCCCTTCATTAGTGATGTTCCAAAGCCGGGAAGATTGATATGGCTGGCAAGGTTGTGGGAATTAAGACCATTTTTCTATGAACATTTTAATATAATGGAACGTAGAGCACAGAAAGTTGGGAGGGGGAAAAGGCTCCCGGTGGGGACAATGAATGTCTATATAATTTGACAGCAGCCTGTCTGCACATTTCATGATTTGTGTCTTTGTGTGTCTGTGCATGCAGTTGAGCAGACATGTAAAAAAAAGGAGACAGAAGTCAGAGGCACACCATGGTGTGTTATAAGAAACTCATATGAGAACGTGAAACTCTAGTTAATATTAATACAAAGTTTGAATTGCTAGGAATGTACACAGCTGCTTTGTTTGGGGTAGTTAGTTCCAATAACAAGCTGATAAACAGGAAGTATACATGGAAACACTTTAGCTCATTTTTATTTCAATATAAAATAAAAAGAGGTACAGAGAAACATAGCTTTCTTTCATCAGAGCTATACGATAACATACCCTATATATTTGATTTTTTAGACATTTCTAAGTCTAACTGAACGTATTTTCCAATGATTAAAATGGCCATCTGGGAAATGAGCTTCCTTCTCAATATCAACAATGCCTTCAGCGGAGGGATTGCTACTTGTAAGCAACTGGATATATTGACCATGCTTCCCTGTTTCGTACGGGCTGGTGTTTGGCCCCTAGGACCTGCTGCCTAGTCTGTCCACCAGTGCATCTTCCACACACAGACCAACACAACCAACACCTCCAGTCACCTGCCTTGTGTGTCTTCTCACTCCAGGCCACTACCCACCTGACCTTTCACCTTAAGGCCAGATGCCACAGAACTCAGGAGAGCATGGAAGCCAGAGCCTGCTGATTTATGCAACTACATCTACCTCCCTGGTTCCTCCCCATGAAAACAATAAGAAAAGATCTTGGCCTCATTGCTCTGTGTTTCCTACCTCCTGACTGACTGGCCAGAGAGTCTCCGTGCAGCCACACACCATGGCATGACGTTCCCTCTTGGAAGCTCTAAGTCAGGAACTCTCTTCACAGGGGTCATTTCTCCTAGCTGTTAGTATCACCTCACGTGATGAATATAACAAAAGTCTCTACTGGGCTATAGTTGGGACATTCTCAAGAACAGTCTATGCTGCCACTTAGGAGGGTACAACACACTTTTGAACATCTCTAAGGGCAAGCACACCTCTGTGGTTAAAGGTGTCTAGAATGTATTGAGGTGGGTACAGTGATTAGCTCCTTAGGGGAAGGAAGACACCATCCTCCAGTACTGCAGAGGGAGAATGCTCACCTTCCTTGCTTGGCACACACATCCCTGAAACATGAGGAACACTATGGACTACGCTGGAGTGGAAAACTCTCTGATGTCCCTGGAAAGGATGGGCTATTTCTGAAATGTGCCCTTTGGGAACTTCCTAGTGCCCCATGATACCGGAGCTTGGTCCTCTGTCTACTTCCCCTCCAATTTGGTAAGAGGCTTGGTAAGAGGTTTTGCATTAGGATCTTTGAGGTTAGAGAAGGAGTGGAGGTTGGTGACATTTCCCCTCCCAGGATTTTTCTGCACAGTCCGTCTCAGCCTGAGCTTGGTCCCCTGGTCATTTTCAGATCACTGGACAGACACTGCTAGAGAACATTTAACTGGATAAGGTCCCACGCCAGGGTTAAAAGGATAAAGGAAACAGGCTTCCACCAGGCAGTGGTGGTACAACTTTAATCCCAGCAGTTGGAAGGCAAAGGCAGTCAGATTTCTGTGAGTTCAAAGCTAGCCTGGTCTACAAAGTGAGTTCCGGAACAGCCAGGACTCACAGAGAAACCCTGTTTAAATAAGCAAGTAAATTTTATATATATATATATATATATATATATATATATATATATATATAGAGAGAGAGAGAGAGAGAGAGAGAGAGAGAGAGAGAGAGAGAAAAGAAGGAAGGAAGGAAGGAAGGAAGGAAGGAAGGAAGAAAGAAAGAAAGAAAGAAAGAAAGAAAGAAAGAAAGAAAGAAAGAAAGAAAGAAAGAAAGCAAGCAAGCAAACAGCCTTCCTTATATGGCTGGGCTAAGCAAACGCAGGACAGACAGCTCAGAAATGGGTGGCTTTTTAAACACATCTGTACCCACTACTTCGGAATTTTACCTATATCCAACCTTGCTACAAAAAGGAACAGCAACCAAAAGAGTCTGCCCATGATGCTCAGATCTTGGAAATCTACAAGAATAATAGAAAACCATCTTTTCGTGCCTTCCATGTAATTCCTATTCTTTGTCTTTGTGCCCACACCAAGCGGAGTGGAGGTCCTGAGAGATCACACCTGATTTGGGTCCTGATGATGAGCCCTACCATCTGCATTCACTGCACGTGCTACAGGCTCTGCATTTCTATTGTCCGCGTTCAGTCTGAATGCAAGGAACAGAATGTAATCAAGCACAAATCACAGTGTCTGGAAGTGGAAGTCTGTTTTTGAGAAAAAAAGATCACCATAAATGAACAGCTAATTTACCAGTTTGGAATTCTATTGCATCATAGCCAACAGAACAAAGTTAAGAGCCAGACTTGCCCAAGCTTGCCCATTCAGCCAACTGTGCCCTGCACTGTGGCCCTGATGTGGTTCTAGTCTGTGTCTTTCACCTTCAAAAGCCTCTACCGCCTAGAGCAGAGACGGCAGCTGGCATGCCCGCTGCATTCAAAACAAGTCAGCTTCATCGTGCAAACCTACTTACTACACAGAGTTTGCAAAAGTAACGCCTCTTCTAGAAAACAATAAGCTGGGTCTTTCGCTTCAACAAATCTAAAACTGGGAAGACAGAAAATAAGTCAAAGACCAATGAATAGAGAGAGAGATCCTGAGACCAGTGAATAGAGAGAGAACCCAGGCAGGTTCTGTGGAGCCAAGCTACAAAAGCCCAGTAAGGCCAGAGGAGGAGTGTGGCTTACCCCTCACCCACACCTTGTCTTGACTTCCCCAATTCCAAACCATGAAACATTTGAAAACCACAACAAAACACAAAATAAACTTCGAAAGAGAAATGGAAACTGGAGAAAGTGGACTGATCTTTGTCATATGACTCAATAACACACCCCACCCCCCAAAAAAGTTTAAAAAATAAAAACCACTGAGACCAAGACTTTCTCTCAGCACTGGAAGCTGGGCTCCAGATTCCTGTGTGAACACTTGTATTTCATCCTGAGAACATAGAAGTTCAAATCAGAAAGAGGCAGCAACCGGTCTTCCAAGGAAATGACCCAAGCCTGGGGCTAACAGCTCTTCTTCCTCACTTTCTTCCTTCCCCTTAAGTGGCGAAATCCTTCCCTCACATTGAATCATCCAGCAGGACAGCCCTGGGGGGTGAGGACACACAACATGTTTGACAAATGGGCCACAGCTTTGCAGCAATGTGGGAAAATAATGAGAGAAAACAGATCTTCTCTGAAGCTGAGAGAGGCAATAGAAAGCAACACAAAATTCCTAGGTAGGGAGAGCTGACTCTGGGGGGCAGTTGGGGATACTGGAATGCATGTCTGCCCCTGAGTCGCTGTGCGATGGGCAGCAGGCAGCCCTTACAGCACCAGACTCTACTGGACACATATAGGCGGGACTCTGTTGTCGGAGGGTCTCCAGCAACTGAAGGCACAATAAATATCTATTCCTTGGACTCAACTGTTACCGTAGGGAACCTCTGGGTTTGAAAGTATTTTCTGTACCACATAAAAATCTATAGTTGTGGGCCACTAAAGGAGCAGAGGTAACCTAAGTCATGTGCTTCTTTGCTCTGGGACTCTGTTAAAAAAAAAAAGACCCAGTTCAAGAACTAAGTGAAGTGAAACTGCAGGTAAAATCTTCCTGCACTCTCAACGAGGCTTTCACAGAACTGCTGCCCAGATTGTTCCAGGCTTAAGCTCAGCCTTATCTTCCTGGAATCCTGTGTGCCAGGCTTGCAGCCTAAGCTGATATTTACTTATTTCACTAATTATCCAGCTTGCTAGTTAGTTGTTGAGGCACAGGAAAATAAACCCTAGGGCCTTAAGCAAGTGCTGACTTTCACAATGGTTGAAGCTCACAATGGGTGAAAGTCACAACGACTTTCACAAATAGTTGAAGTTCATCTGAATACTTCCTTCCAGATTTTAGAAACCAGAATGAAAGCTTAGCCACAATGCAAAGCCAGATAAAGATCCTTTGCACAGGCACTGAGTTCCACTCATTAGAGAGTCTGGTCCAACAGTGTCACGCTCATGGACTTGCCATGACCAACTCTACTCGGAAGGTTCATTTTCCTCCTGGTCATTTTTGAGGTAGTCTATGCATTTGTTTCTTGGATGGTGCTGAGGATCAAACCCAGGGCTCTACCACCAAACTATCTCCTCTGCACCTCAATATTTGTTTGACTTACCTTTTTAAAAGTGAAATAGTAGATTGCATTTTTCAAGTCTGTTTTCTTTTCCAGTTACTTTTTTTTTTCTTTTTCTTTTTTTTTTTTTTTTTTTTTTGAGACAAGGTTTCTCTGGGTAGCTTTGGAGCCTTTCCTGGAACTCACTCTGTAGTCCAGGCTGGCCTCGAACTCAGAGATCTGCCTGCCTCTGCCTCCCAAATGCTAGGATTAAAGGCATGTGCCGCCGCCGCCCAGCTTACTTTTCTTTTTTACAGAGCCCCACTAATGGTCAACATTCATTTCTCTCTGACTGTACAATTCAGGATTATTTCTGTCCATTAACTTACAATAAACACAGTGGCATTGAACCCCTTACACATCTGAGGTGCTCACCCCCTTTTCAAGCATCACTATAGTTGAGAAAATCCTGTTATAAATAAAATTGTTACTGAGGACAAGCTTAGTCAGAATGGCTTTGAGCTATGTCAAGTCTCACTTTTACCAACAATGCATGAGTGAGGAGTCTATAGCTGAGCTCTAGCCCAATGTGCAAGTGAAAGGCGAGCCACTTCCTACTTCCTCTCTGTCATTCATGCAGCTGAGGGGTGAGCCACTTCCTACTTCCTCTCTGCCGTTCATACAGTTCCACAATACTGAGCAGAGATTTGGCAAGCTGTCTCCTTCTGTCTGCACCCCTGAAATCATTACCACGCTGCTTCTTGCAGGGTGCTGCATTGCAAGGATGCATCAAAGAACATTCTAGATAAGGAAAGTGTAGGCATGCCTCTTGTTCAGCCCCTTCAATACCCACTTGATCTTCAGCAATATCTTTCCTAGATTACAGATCACCTGAAGATGCTGGCAAGGAGTCAGATCAAAGATGCTGATACACTCAGTTACTCCACACTGTAACAACAGATGGGGATCTGTTCTGAGAACTGGGTTTTCTTCAGTCTCTTTAAATTGCCTTTCCCATATTCAGAGTTGCCAAAATTCACCAAATTTTGGGATGCTGTAATTAATTGAGTTGTCTATGGGGTAGTTATTTATCCAACTGACAGGGCAGAGACTTCAAAGAGTAATAGCTTCAATGTTTGCCTGAAGGGGCTTTTGGTGGAAAGAGAGCCACCCTAGAAGTACTTCAATGTTGGGGACTCAGAGGAGGAGAAGCCAATCCATCCTAGGGGAAAGATGAGGTTTCAGGAGACCTATTTTTGTATTCTACAGCACAGATTAGAATTAGCCAAGCACAGAGTGGGGATACAGAAAGTTGGGTATTTGCAATTTGCTTTTGGTAGATGCCACACTGAAGATTTTGAGCTTTGAATTCTTTCTCCAGGTTCCTGAGTCACTGGAGACATTCGGTGGCAGGAGCAGACGCAGCTCTCACCAGCCAGGTGACCGTGAGCCTGCCATCAATGCTCCATGGCACACTGCACTGTCAACACATTTGGATGTTAGACCTGAAACAATACAGAAGTGTCAGCAATCTCAGGCCAGAAGAGACTGGATCAGTTCATCTTAGACAGATCATTTTGGCTGCAGGGTGGAGTCAGAATTATGAGAGAGAAAGACAAAGAACAAGAAACTGGCCAAGAGGTTTAAAGAGAAATGAAGTCTGGGGAAAACTATAGCCTGACCTGGGTGTGGGGAAGTGGGACAGTGAAGAGGAGATGTGCAGAGTTAGAGAACCAGTGACTGACTACAAGTCAAGGAGGGAATCACGATGCTTCCAGCTGAAGACAGTCAGGTATATGATGGTGCTGTCCATAGAGTCCCGAAGGAACTTGGGACAGAAACAACTTCATAGCTCTAAAGTGAAGCTGCTTCTAAGACACAGATAAGACATTTATGTTGTGGGATGTCTTTCTATATGCTGTGAATATGTGTTGCTCTCATTGGCTAATAAATAAAGCTGCATTGGCCTATAGCAGGGCAGGATGGGGTCAGGTGGGAAAATTCAAGAGAGATGGTGAAAGGAGAAAGGAGAGCTGGGAGAGACGCCAAACTACTGTACAAGGAACAACATGTAATGGGATGCAGGTAAAGCCACGGAACATGTGGCGATACATAGATTAATAGTAATGGGTTGAGTTAAGTTATAAGAGCTAGATAGCAAGAAGCCTGACCCATAGGCCATACAGTTTGTAAATAATATAAGCCTCTGTGTGTTTACTTGGGTCTGAGTGGCTGCAGGACTGGTCAGGACACCGGAGAAACTTCCAGCTACACATTTCGGGTAAAAATCCCTACTTAGGTGTTTGGGAGGAAAGGAGAGAGACTGCTTTAATTTAGATTTTATTGTCCCAAAGGCCTATGTGTCCACAGGGTCCCTGGAGCACAGCTACTGGGAGATGGTGGGACTGTTAAGAGGTGGAGCCTAAGGCTAGAACTTTAGGTTGTTTGTGAGTAGGTCCTTTAGAGAACTGTGGCACCTCAGGCTTTCTACTCCCTACCAAGGGGTGAGCAGTTTTGCTCAGCCATGCACTCTTGAAGGGATATGCTGTGCAATGTCCTCCCACTGGCCACTGAAGATGGATGGGATCCGGGGGATCTGTTACAGCTATGAGTCAGTCAACCTGTTCTAAACTGATCCCTCAGGGGCTTTGTTATGGAGACAGAAAGCTGACTAAACCTGGGAAGCATCAGGTTGGCAGGTCTGGGGCTCAGGACAGTCAAAGCTCAGGGCCCTTAGGGAACTAGAGAAGGGAAGTGAGGTCTGGATGACTCATTCCCTGTTTGTTTTTATTCACAAACACAAACAAGAGTACCCAACTGAGGCTAAATTTGGGTAAGCTTATTCCTGACTTGCTGATGTCTAGGCTCCCTATAGGAGGGCCACAGTCACAATGGAGACAATACAAGCTTTGGTACCTCGGAGGCCAAGGCCAAGGAAATACAAGAGCTTCAGAGAGATGGAGTGGCTGCAGTTCTCCCAGAAGCTCTGGCCATTCAACTGCTCCTTTTTGATGGATTGAAGCAGTAGTCTTAAAACAGAAACAATGCTCTCCTTTTATTGCGGTGGTCCACCCATGGGGATTGGGGTCTGCCCAGCAACCTTTTATTTTCTGTTTAATAAGAGACATTTTGTTCACAGTAAAATGAAGGGCTCCCTTAAAAGTATAGGTACAGTCAGCATTAAGAATCTGCCCCATTTGGATTCTATTAGGAAATTAACCAGTTAAACCCTAATGATTTTGAAAAAAGCTGGCCAAAGTGGTGGGGTGGGGTGGGGGAATAATACATCAATACCTCAGCAACTCTGAGACAGAACTAAAATGAAATAAAATAAACAGCAAGAAAGATTAGTTTTTCAAACATCTCTCCAAGGAAATAGTTAGGATTTAGTAAGTTGAAAAGGGAGTATTCATAACCCAAGTGAAAGCTGGAGAAAGGAGCCAGAAATGGGCAAATGGAAGAAACTTGACTGTCCCTGTAGATCCCGGCCACACAAGCCCTCCGCATCAGCGTTCCAAAAGTTCTGACCTCAAGACACCCCAGTTTCCTGATTGCCTTTTATATTTCAGAAAAATCCCATTTGTATATTTGTGTGTGAAGAGAAAAAAATCACTATCTTCCAGTCCTTAGAACTCTGCAGAAATTAAAATTTACTGTTATCAAATTTTCTGTTGTTACCTTTCCATCCTCCATCCCCAAGAATAACATGCCCACTACTTTTGGGGAGCAGATGAAGGTACTAGTAGGCAGAAGACATGCCCCTCATATCCACTTCCTGAGGCTGTGCCTACTCACAGAGGGCACACGAAGGAGGCAGCTTTGCCGCAGGGAGGGAGCCGAGAACAGTGAAGGCGTCTCAGGGAGCGTGAACTGACTAGTCCAAGCAGTGGGATGCCAGCCACTGGCATGGAAGAGAGGTGAGGCAAAGGGTCACACTGCTGATGGTTTCCTTCCTGGCTGACTTGCACTCCACTAACTAAACAGCTGGCTTCAAATTAATTCCAGCTCCTCTGGTCTCAGAAGAGTGTAGTTCAGGGCCAAGTTCCCGCTTCAGTTCCTCCTTATCTCATACTTGTGAACAAAAGCATTGTAAAGGGAAGTCCCATCCGAGACTAGGAGGAGGACTTGGGTGGAGTTGAACTGATTCTGAACATGGCCGCATAAAGAGTACTTCCTCCCCATCAACCTTCACTTGAGCCATTTCTTCCTCTAAACTTCCAATTTCATTTATTCTCACTATCTCTAAGAAAAATATCATCAAACAGTCCCCAGGGTTGAAGAAATGGCTCAGCAGTTAAGAGCATTGGCTGATCTTCCAGAGGACCTAGGTTTAGTTCTCAGTACCCACATGGTAGCTCACAGATATCTGTAACTCCAGTGTCAGGGGCTTTGACGCCCTCTTCTGGTCTCCATGGGTACTACATGTACATGGTGCACATACATACATGCAGGCAAAACACCCATATGCATATTTTTTAAAGTTTTTTTAATGACAAAGAAGAGGTGTCATGGCTTAAATCCTTAAAATAGACATTTTCCTTTGATTCTTGTCCCTTAAGACGGTCTTAGCTGCCTGCAGTAGCTGCTGCTGCGTAATCCAGTTCCAGCCAGTGGAAGGCCTGGCCCTCCAAAGTCGGGGTCCCGCTTGCCACTTGCCAGCCGCCCTCCAACTCGCCCAGGACGAAGGCAGTACACAGACAAACTAGGTATTTATGACTCCAAGATCACCTGGGGTGTTCCAAGGAAGAACTACGTGTGAGTGTGGATAGAAGAGAAAACAGCTCAGAGCTCTCCACGGGGCCCCACACTCAGCCCCAACTGATCCGTGTGCGAGAATCAACACGTTTGATCCATTTTCAACTCTGAGCATATTGACAACAGTAGGTGCTGACCCTGACTGAGGCACATAGATAAAGACATGCATATGTATCAGTAGAGCTTTTATCAACTCCAAGCCTTCTTGACAGTTCCCCAAGAGCTGTAGACAAATTTCTAAGTGGTCTTATTAAATAAAAAACATGGAGCCAAATACAGGGGTGAAAGCCTTAGAGATCAGGGAAATAGTGAGAGTCACCAACTAACCTTACCTCTCCATGCCGAAGCTTCCAAAGTGAGCTACTTCCTGTCTACCCCCCCCAACCCCACCTTTATTGCCTTGCTGTTCTGCCCTCTCATTGGCTCTTAGCCCAGCCACCTCACTTCCTTGTCACTGTCTGTCTGTACAGACCTCCAGGTCTCTATGGTTGGTACTGGGATTAAAGGAATGTGTCACTATGCTTGGCTCTGTTCCCTAGTGTGGTCTTGAACACACAGAGACCCTGCCTGCCAAATGATCAAATTAAGGGCGTGTGCTACCACTGCCTGACTTTTGTGTTTACTTAAAATGGCTTGCTATTTCCTCTGATCTCCAGGCAAACTTTATTTATCAACATACAAATAAAATATTACCACATTTCAGCACAAATAAAATATCACCATAAAGTGCCAAAACCTCAAATTCAAAATTTGGTGTCTGTTCATATCCACACTGTTCTGGAGATGAAGGTTTCATCATGTTTCAAGTGACTTCTTACTCCAACATGCAAAGAGCCACTAACTACAGAAAAGTACTAGTAAGACAAAGAGATGATTAGACAGGTCTTCTGTGTTTATATTTGACTTAAACCCAGGCTCTGTCAACAGCTGTGCTTAGTGTTGAGAACTGTTCCTCCTCCTCCTCCTCCTCCTCCTCCTCCTCCTCCTCCTCCAACTCCTCCTCCTCCAACTCCTCCTCCTCCTCCTCCTCCTCCTCCTCCTCCTCCTCCTTCTTCTTCTTCTTCTCTCTCTCTCTCTCTCTCTCTCTCTCTCTCTCTCTCTCTCTCTCTCTCTCTCTCTCTCCCTCCCTCCCATTCTTTCACTGACCTTCTGATTCAGCCTCCCTGCATTTCTCCAGCTTCCTGTAGTCTCTTTCCCGTGGTGCTTCGGGAATAATCATTTCCAGGTTTAAAACAATGATTGTAACCCTTCAGCAGCTTCTTGTTAGAGTTTTGTAAGCTCCTGGTTGTCTCTCTAGGATCTGTGATTTGCCCACCTCCTTCTCTCTCCAGTTTCCTAGGGAAGAACCAATAGGGGTGCCCCATGCTTTCTGTACCCCATTTTTCTTATTTGTATTTTCCAGCTGCCGGGGCAAATGTCATACCCAGCCTCTTCACTTTGGTCTGAACCCCTCTGAACCCTGCTGTATGCACTCGCTGTGTTTTATCCCCATTTGGAGACTGAAACAATGATGCAGTGTCTACCTCAGAGTCACAGAAATTAGTTCATTTCCCTCCAGCTGCCATCTACTATTGGCTGGGAACTTCTGGTGAAGAGAAAGTCTCTATGCAGAGTCATGAGGAGCTTGCCACGACAGGTTAGTCCACCCTGCTCCAAAGCATGACATTTGAAATGCTCCAATCAGAAATGTTTTGAACACTGGCCTCTCAGAAGGGAAGAACCACATAGAAGATGCCATGTTCAGGCCAAAAACAACCAAAATGCAGGTACACTAAAAAATACTGAATAAAATTATCATCGGGCTATGTGTGTACAATGTATGTGACACATAAATAAATTGTGTGTCTGGAATTAGATTCCATCTCCAGGATGTCTCATTATGCATGTGCAGACATTCTAAAATTGAAAAAAAATACAAAATGTAAAACGTTAAGCACTTTGGAGACAAGATGTTCCACTTGCACAAGGATGGTGGCAGCTGGGGGGGACATGTCTGGGACACTAAGAACCTTTGCTATAGGGAGCCTGCTTGTGAGATTTACCACCATCTCCAGAGCTGGCACAGACAATCAGTGTTCTTAGGACTGATGAGAGCAACAAAGTTTTTTTTTAAACACAACAGTATCAAATATAATAGTGCAAGGAAAATGCCAATGTATAAATGACAAAGCAACACAAAACCACTATGCTTTGCTAATACAGTAGCTACCTGGTTCACTGTGGACCTATGAAGGGACGCCACTGAACACAGTACTGCTTGTCATCTGAATCTGTGGGTCCTGCACTTGAGAATTGTACCAACCATAAGCTGAAGATATACATACATATGTACACAATACACATATACATATCTGTTCTGAATATATTTTGGTCATTATTACTTAAACACTATAGTATGATAATATTTATACAGAATTTACATTATATTAGACATTATAAATAATCGAGAGAGATGATTAAAGTATACAGAGGGTTGTGCTAAGGTTAGGTACAAATACCATGTGCTTTTGTGTAAAAGAGACTGGAGCTCTGAGGACCTTGGTATCCACATGATCCTGAGCAGGTCTCCTATATGTACTGAGGGGTTTCAGCATTTAAAGGTGAGAAATACCCAGGAGCCAGCACTCCAGACAATGATGTGGAATATAGATACTAGACCAGATGCCAAGGTGTTTGGCTTTCTCCGGACACCACAAGAAGTGACCAGTATGATCTAGAGTAAACCTTTCTTATAAAACTTATGGACACACACTGAAAATACTGGCACCTGGCCTTATATTGTTTCCCTGAGCCTGGTATCTGGGAAATATGAGCTCATGTGCAATTTAAAGAAAAGCATTCAGTCAACTGGCCTAGATTTTCTCTGGAAAAAATGATCTTCAGATCCTTTCAGGTCATTGTTCCCATCTTAAGAGGAGAGCCTGTGCTCTGCAGAAGCAATCTTTAAAATGATGCTTATTAATGCTTGCTACATGACAGGTGCTTATTAGAGATTAGATACTACTTTAATTAGGGGAACTTGGTCAGCATTTATTGCCATGTTTAAAAAACAAACAAACAAAAAGCTGAAATAAAAACCTAAGAGCCCATAGATTTAAAGTCCAGAAGCCTCAAGTAAGAATAGATGAAATTAGTCTTGTCTGAAGCACAGCAAGGTGTCCCGATCCTGTATTTCAAACAACTAATTTTGAAGAAAAATGGTTGGCAGCTATTTTTCTCTTTCATTTTGAACATGTGGACCATTTCAAAGAAAATTCAGCAGGGTTCACCTCTTCCAGCTCACAATTAAGTTGTACAAAGTGCTGGGTTTTTCAAATCAACTGCAAATTCCAGAGGGCTCCATAACAAAAACCATAGCCCTCCATCATGAGTGCAAGGTGGGACCCGCTGTTCTGGGTCCTTCTTCTCCAGGCGTGGGCCTGAAGGAGGGTCAGTCAGCCTCTGCCTAATAATAAGACATGACAGGCACGAGGGACTGGAATCAAAGCGTGGCCTCTCTCCTGCACCACCCCAGTGAGAGCTCAGAGTGCTCTGAAAACATTTTTTCAGCTGTCACAAGCTCCCTGAGGGAAGGCGGGTGACGTCTGTCTACACACACACATTTTCCTGCTGACCCCGTCTTAATGCTGGCTTCACACACATTCCAATTCCCTTCTCATCAAAGCAGCACTGGTTAGTAATTTAGAGCAAAGGCTTCACAAAGGACTTGCTTTAGAAGTGACATTACTGGCCCTCTAAGAGAATGACAAGCCCACAGTGCCTGGCAAATGGTTTATGACAAATTCCCTTGAGACTTGGTTTCCATGGAGAACCCAAACAGTGAATCAGACCTGGAGGACTTGCTCAGACTGGTCATAGTGCACTGTCACCGAGTGAGAGCCTGGGGAAGGAAGGTCCCCGCACTGTGCCCCTCGTGCTATTGCCTACTGCCTTTACCATCTTGCCTTTCCGTTTATGTCATTTTGATCTTTGTGATTATATTCTTGAGATTGTACCTATAACACAGAAATTTGTTTTTAGTCCCTCTGTGTTATCGTTTGCTGCAGCTAATGCAGGGCACCACCCAGGGAGCTTTCTGTGGTGCATGATGGGATTTTACAGGAGACAACTGTGCACAGGGAGGTATCCAGCCATTACAAGACATCTTTCCTGTTGAGTCTAGCCAAGGTCAGAAAACGTGTGAGGCCGACACAGCAGCCAAGGTGGTTAACCTCACTGTGGAACACCCTTTCTTTGAGTCTTCACCATGAAACAGAACAAACAGAACTACATGCACTAATAAAGCCAAGTGTTGAATAAAATAACAAAAAAAAGAACAAAATGAAAACCTATTGTTTAAAACAAAATGCCAGTTGAACAGTCTAGCTATTCTGCTGTGTCACTTGAGGTGGCTACAGATGGTCAGTAAAAGAAACCCAGACCCATGAGAGGAAATTCATTTCTTGCTTTACTCTTTCCCATTAAATGGCCAACATGTTCTTTAAGGGTGGTGGATTTTCTGGAAAAAAAATATCAAAATTGACTCTTTATGTTAGGAAATCTCAGATGGGGGTGATTTTGCCTCCAGAGGAAAATCATAAATTCTCAAGACATTTTGGGGTGTCCTCATGCTGGGGTGAAGTGGAGGGTATGCGTTATGCACGTGCAATGGTGTGAGACCAGAAATGCTGCTAAATCACCACAGTGCTTAGAGACATTCCCATGGTATAGAACCTGAGGTCCACAATGCCTAGAGACATTCCCATGAGATGCACAATGCCTAGAGACATTCCCATGAGATGTGCAATACTTAGAGACATTCCCATGGTATAGAACCCGAGATCCACAATTCCTAGAGACATTCCCATGGTATAGAACCTGAGATCCACAATGCCTAGAGATATTCCATGGTATAGAACCTGAGTTCCACAATTCCTAGAGACATTCCCATGGTATAGAACCTGAGATCCACAATGCCTGGAACATACCCCACAGTCTAGAACCTAAGATCCGAGATGCCAGAACAGTTCACACAGTGAAGAACTGAAACTCTAAGACACCAGTGATAACAGGATTGAGAAGCCCAGACCTAGGTTAGAGTGTAGCAAGGTTGGAATTTATTCTAGATAATTTGGGACCT